>NW_027421054.1:0-79351 GCF_009905375.1 Apium graveolens | reverse complement strand
CACGTAATCATAGTATTGAGTTTTCAATCTCACGTTAGAACAACAGTTCACATCTATACTTCCTGTTATCCACAAGGTAATCAGCCTTGGAAGAACGATTCCCAAGATATCAATATCATCTAGACATTCTTATTAAGATTTATCCTGCATTCTTGCATGAAAAATGCTTATGAATTCACTTACACAACTAAATTGAAGGGTGAACTAGTGGAACAATACCTAGTCCACCTCAAGAAACATTAACAACTAGCTAAACAAAATGGCTAGCTAAATTAATTTTGGATATACAATAACTGAATAGAATGATTAGCTAGACTTTTCCTTACATCATTTAAAATTTCAACTAGTCAGAACAATTGGCTAGTTTTTCAAGAAATTATATGCAACTAGCCAATTCAGTCTGTGAGTCAAAAATCTCAACACCATAGCCATTGAAGAAGTTATGGCTACCAGGATAATCGAGTTGAGAATACAGAGTCATTGAGTTCTGGAGCGAGAGTAACTATAGACTCTAAATAGAGCGTTCTTGGCATCGGAATAATCGATAGCCATTCATCAAATATTTCATACCAAAAAAAGCGTTCCACCCAAAGGTGTCTCTATAAACAGCAAAGCATTTAATAGAATTGAACTTTGAATACCAACATCAATTTAATAGTTTCGTTACGATTACAACGTTCGATGTACAACCCCCTTTTGGAATAGGGAAAAGAATTCACGAGAAATCTCTGAACACTTGATCATCTATGAGCATAACAACTTGTTACTTTTATGAACTCGAGGGAAGAGTCCAAGTATGAAAGAAAGTAATCGATATCCAGCAAGATTTATTCATCAATTTGATAGAAAATAATTCATCAAACATTACTCGGATAATCGAAAAAATATGGATAAGCTTAAGCCAGACAAGATAACCATAAGATTTGAGAATGAAGCATATTGATCGAATAAAAGACCTTTAGATAAGTTCCAGTTTAGAGAAAAATATCAACGGTTCGTTATCCTACGAATCTAAAGTAGGAATCAACAATGTTACTTGATATAGCTTATCAAGGTGACATGATGATGGATAGTTTGAAGAGAATCACGTGACAGCAAGTGGACAACACGATTGGTCATTGATTATCCTTAACCGTCATTACCCACCCGGGGACGATCTCACCTTCCCATCTTCGTAATTCCATATACCAATATTCGCGTCTCTAAGTTTTTTTTAAAGTCGCTTAATAACTTGCTTTTTCGCAAATACATTCTTCATTCCTCTTTAGTTACTTGTAAAATGTTGTGCCCACACGCCTGATTTAATACGTTAGCAAAGGACGACATCCTATCGAGAATATACACGTAGCTTCTAGTGAGATCCCACTCTTGGAATCCTGCGTCAGACTCCCTGGTCTTCTCCTCCAGTAGTTCGGAGCTAGCTGCGTTGATTGCAGGAGCATGAAATTTTTAGAAGTTATACCTGTCGATTCTCACTTTTCCGCGCCGAACCATAATGGATTAACGGATGAAATGATTTCGTATTATCGCATAGCTTGCTCGTATTGGGATACGCTAAAATCGTCCTCATAGAACATAGATTCCCCAATGGTATAGCGAATACCCTTCTTGGTACAATCGTTGCTCGTCGCGTATTGGGCCTTATTGTCGGAATAATACTTTCAACCAAATTCAGGTAACTTAATAACCTTAATAGTAAAAAAAATTAAGCATCTTGATTCTCGCCTGATATGTCTCCTCAAGGGCAATCTATAAAGAGCTATGAGTAGCAAGACTCGGGTTATCCAATCAGCCTATGGTATTGGAGGTACCGTCTTCATTCTGCTTTCCTCGGAGACCCAACTCCACTTCTATATCAATATTACTAAAAAATCCTGTACAATTTTCTCCTTTCCTCATCCTGGTCGATCTCAATGATTGCAACAGTTCTCCGTGTAACACTTCACATAAATACTTCAATATAACTCATTGTAGTCCATCAACAAACTCTATCGTTCAACCGATAGACTCTTTTTACACATAACTCTTAGCACTCTTGTCTCTGAGTACTATAACTCATTCTCTTCCTTTAATGTTGGCTTTTCAATCGACTGCTAATAACTCAACCGATACTTCTACTCTTAGGCTAATGTTCCCTTCGGGTACTACCGTCGCGACTACTCCGTAGTAATCCGACTACGAACTCGATGAGAGTTCTCAATAATTCATTTTATCCTTACGTCTACCCAATTTTACTCCTATCATTCCAAGATTTATAACCTAAAGCTCTGATACCACTTCTGTAACACCCCCAAATCCAGGGTTAGGAATCTGGGTCGTCACATATCCATTCAATCCTTTGTCACATGTGTTAATCCCCATGATCCAACAAAACCACTCATAGACCCAATCCTTCACACATACAAGTTATAATCTTAGAAACAATACATAACCAATAACATCTGTTTATTACACATCAATACTCCTTTCCAGGATCTCACACTATTACTCATAACCTCTACATGAAGTTATGAATATTTTCTAACTCGAACAACATCCTATCTGCATACTCTGTTTGAAAGGAATATGTCCTAAAGTCCAATCATGTATTAGGATTTAGGAATAACCTTTTATGTAATCCTGTTTTGATTCCATTGATATTAATAAAAGACTTGTTTTGTTTTTATTACGGGCTTCTATCTATTTAAGTGTTTAAATAAGATATACCATAGTTTAGAGTAAAGCTTTTTATGGATTATGATGAGATCATAATAGTGAGACCTAAAAAAGATGATAACTCTAAACTTAAATTGTTCCTGGTCGTAGGATTACTAACTGGTAATTAATAATCCGCAGAGATCGGTACATACTATGCTTGCTTCATTATGAAGGATGTCTGTTCTCATAGACATTTGTGTGGTGACACTATAGCTAGTATGTAGGTGCTTATTATAGAATAAGTTCACTGAACATGACTTCGCACAGCTGAACAACTGATGGAGTTCACTCACGTGTCAGCAGTTGTTCACATAGTGATAGTTGTACAAGTATCCTTAGACTTGAGGTCATCATAGTCATCTTGTGTACACTGAACTATGCTTTGGTTTAGTTTTTAGTCTCCAGGGACAATTATTAGGGCCTGCTACTGGGTATAGGAATTTGTACACGAAGATAGTGTATGATCAATATAGGATCTACCCCTTCCAGTGAAGGAAGCGAATGTTCAAGGCTGATCCACTTATGCTAGTTCAGGAATCTCTGGCCAGAGTGAATGAAATTAGAAAGGAGTTTCTAATTTGCATAGAACTACGCATAGTAAATGGTAAGCAAGTGATTAAATTAGATAGGCTTGACACGAGATCCATGCCTTGTATTTAATCGGGACATTGTAGGGTAGAAGGAGTTTATTGTACGATAACTATTCACTGAATAGGTTCTTGGTATTCTAAGCAGTGAATTCATATTATCCGGATAGTCGCGATATGCTGAGAAGTATCACTCACGATGTAGAATAAATGTGATTAATTAATTAATCATAGTTTAATAAATTAGAGAATTTATATAAATAATGATAAAATAGTTTTATTATTATTTATTTCTACTACCGGCTTAATATTGAACCTACAGGGTCACACCATAAAAGAGAATGATTTTATGGTGGAGGAATTAATTAATAATGGCTAATAATTATTTATTTGTGAAATAAATAATTAATTGGCAAATTTAATAATTGATTAAATGAGATTAATTGATTATAAATTAATTAAGAAAAGTTCTTAATATTATTAATTAAGGATTTAAATTTTTGGAACTTAAATCAAGAGAGAGATATTTCTAAAGTGTTTAGAAAAAGGATTAATAATTAAAAGGTGTTTTAATTATTAATGAGAATAATAAATGGGATAATAATAATAATATTTATGGGAAAATTTCAGCTGAAAATTTTGCCTATAAATACACTATTATAAACCCTATTTTATTTGAACCCCCAAAAAAATCCAAAAAGTTTGGAAAACCCAATTCTCTCCACCTCCTTCCTCCTCCTTAACATCGTTTTCTTGGTGGATACCGGTGGAGTGCTTCATACTTGAGGAGCAACTGCTAAGGATCTCTGATCGTTGTCTCCGAATTATTTTAAAGGTTAGATTCGATCCCTATGTTTTTACCACGATTTATATGCTTTTATTTGGATTTTATATGTGTAAAAGTGTTTTGCCATGCCCCGCTACGATTAAAAATCCATCAATGGTATCAGAGCATAGGTTGTATGCATATAGATCTGTGGTAAAAATTTCAGAATTTTATGTGCTTGTATGAATTAATTATGATTTTTACAAGTTATATCATGGATTAATTTTGTCTGATGAGAAATCATTTCTCAGAATAATTTTGAATATTGATCTGGGTTCTACAAGTGTTGTAGATCGTCTGGGTATTTTTCTTATAATTTTATGATGTATAGATTTTTTATTATGAATTTTTGAAGATCTTGCAATTAAATTCGTAATTAAATAATCATATATATATGTAAATTGTAAGTATGTTGTATATATATATGTTTGTATATCTGCTGTGTTGATTACTGTATGGCAAGGATGGCTGTACTGATGTGATAGTCAGGCACGGGAATCAAGAAAAGGGAAAAGGAACAGTTGACAGGTACGGCGGCGGCTGCTGCAATTGCGGGGAAAGGGGTGTCGCGCATTCCGGGAATGCGTTACACCCTGTGGCGCATTCACGGAATGTATTACACCTTTTAATTGGTTAAAAGGGTTGTAACGCATCACCGGAATGCGTTACAGGGCTTGTAACACGTTCCTGTAATGCGTTATAGCCCGACTGTCCACATTAAAATTGATTTTCTGGGAGTTTCGTAACTCCGTTTTAGGCGTGCAATATACCGGTTGGATTCGTTTTTCCGAGACGGATCTAATGGAGTGATCAATTTTAGTTTATATAAAAGTTTTGAACTGTTTATATTTCCAAAAGTATTTTAAAGCTGTTTTTGACTGTTTTAATTGCTTTTAAATGCTTCATGTGATACATAGAGATGTATAATGCTTAGACTAATGTGCTAGATGATATAACATGCCTACCTTGATGTTTATTCATGTTGATATATGTGATATATGCTTAGTTTATCATGTGATGATAGATTTAGGTGAACTTAAATGAACATAAGGCATTTGTTAGACAACCTAGTATAGTGAAATTGTTTCATAACCTTAAGAACAATATTATGAATACAATCATGAGATTCTTGTGTTTGTGAAACACGTAATTGAATATGAATTTTCGATATGAGAGAAAGGATGATTCTGTCAACAACAGATTTCTAATGGTAAGAAAGGGTTATTAAGTGACGCCTCTTGACAATGCTCCACCCGATCTGGGAATCATCTGATGATTGATTATTGATTTGAAATATTTAATTTAAAAGGAAGAATATCTTTATAATATGATTATGATTGTAATATAATATAATCCCTCTAAAATTAAATAATATCAAGTAGTAATTGGCCAATGACACAACGGGCTTGTGTCGGTCATAACCTTCCAACATGATAGAAAAGTAGTTCTTATTTTTGAATCATTGTCGTTTCGTGCCACAGCCGAGGGCTTTGATTTTGAAATAAGAAATACTTGTCTATTACATAGAGATGTGTACATTGAATAAGAATCTAAAGGTTGTTACGTGCCACAGCCGTGGGCCTTTGGGGACTGATTCAATTGTACGGAATGTTGGGTGAGACTTGACTTAGAATATTGAGTTTATCGTGCCACAGCCGTGACTCAATTATTCAAGAGGCTAAAGTTTGATTAGGGAATAACATTAGATGTAATTGACAAGAGTTGTCTGCCTATTGAACATTACATGGCGTTTCGTGCCACAGCCGGGGTTGTGTAATGGAATGTAGGATCCCTATTTCCACTAGCATTATGAATGCTTAATTTTTCACGTAGGGGGTTGAATAAATTAGATAAACTAGTGGGAGCCACTTATGAATAAAGACCCGATTCATATAGTATTTTGAAATGAAATCGAATATTTGCTAAGTGTTGTTATGTGTTTATCATTTACAGATTTACTTTGTACGTTATGTCTTCTGCACTATCACTCAGGAGCATATTAGATGCTCACAAATTGACTGGTCCTAATTATGCTGACTGGCTTCGAAACTTGAGAATTGTTCTCAGGATTGAGAAGCTGGAATACGTGATTGACTCACCTAAGCCTACTGAACCTGCTAGTGATGCACATAATGATGAACATCTTGTGTATCGTAAGTGGATAAATGATGCAAATGTTGCTCAATGCATCATGCTAGCTTCCATGAACATTGAGATACAGAAGCAACATGAGCATATGGATACTCACACTATCCTAATGCATCTACAAGAGTTGTATGATGTGGCGGGGAGGACAGCTCGATATGAGATATCGAAGGAGCTGTTCGGTTGTAGGATGTCTGAGGGATCATCTGTGAATGACCATGTACTTAAGATGATCAATTTGATTGAACGTCTTGGACAACTTGGTTTTGCCATGGATGGGGAGTTGAGCCAAGACTTGGTCTTGCAATCGCTTCCGAGTTCGTTCTCGCAGTTTGTTGTGAACTTTCACATGAATAAGTTGGATGTCAGCCTGCCTGAACTCCACAACATGTTGAAGACTGCGGAATCGAATTTTCCCCCTAAGAAGAGTTCTGTTCTTCTAATTGGTGAAGGTTCTAATCCTAAGAAAAGGAAGAGGAACTCTTCCAAGAAGAAGAAAGTAGGTGAAGAAAAGCCGGTTCCACCAAAAGCTGAAGACCCCAAGAGCAAAGTTGTTTGCTTTCACTTTAACAAGGTGGGGCACTGGAAGAGGAACTGCAAGGTTTACCTTGCAGAATTGAAGAAGAAGAAGGGTAGTGAGACTACCACTTCTGATTCAGGTATGTTCATGATAGAAGTGAATATGTCATTAAATTAAATTTCTACTTGGGTATTAGATACCGCCTGTGGTTCTCAAATCTGCAATTTGTTGCAGGGACCAAGGAGAAGTAGGACTCTTGAGGAAGAGGAGGTGATTCTACTGATGGGAAATGGAGCAAGAGTTGCTGCTGAAGATGTAGAATCATTTCATTTACATATGCCTACGGGCAAGACTATTGTTTTAAATAATTGTTATTTTATTCCCTTGATTGTGAGGAATATTATTCCCATGTTAGACTTGGCTGGATTTTCATTTATTATTGAGAATAATGAATGTTCTATTCTTAGAGATAATATTCTTTATGGACGTGGTACTTTAAATAATGGTCTGTATAAATGTGACATAATTTACTTCAGATTGAACAAAGTAATAAAACAAAAGGGATGATGAAAATCTCACTTCATAGTGGCACTGCAGTTTCCATTTAGTAGACATGGAAAGAGGACTGCAAATTTGCTAGGAATGGTACACACAGATGTATGTGGACCAATGTCTAAGCAAGCCATGGGTGGATTTTTGTACTTCATTACTTTTATAGATGATAGATCTAGATTCGGATATGTGTTTGATGAAACACAAGTCTGAAGCCTTTGAAAAGTTCAAAGAGTATAAGTATGAAGTGGAGAAACAAACCAAACATAATATTATAATTCTTCGATTAGATCGAGGTGGTGAATACTTTAATGGAGTGTTTCTAGATTATCTCAAAGTAAATGGTATAGTCTCCCAGTGGACTCCTCCAGATTGGTATCTGAAAGGAGAAATCGAACTTTGTTAGACATAGTTCGGTCCATGATGAGCTATGTAAATCTTCCAGTATTCCTATGGGGTTATGCATTGGAAACCTAAGCATATTTACTAAATAAGGTGCCTTCCAAATCTGTTCCTCAAACTCTGTATGAGATATGGAAAGAAAGGAAACCGAGTCTTAAACACGTTAAGATTTGGGGATGTCCAGCTTATGTCAAGAAAGTTGACCCATATAAGCTGGAATATCGATCCATAAAATGTTGTTTTGTGGGATATCCTAAAGAGACTTTAGGGTATTACTTTTACACCGATCATCGGGTGTTTGTCTCCAGACATGCTACCTTCTTGGAAAAGGAGTTTATCCTTGAAGGAAACAGTGGGAGCAAAATTGAACTTGATGAAGTTCAAGAAGCACAAACTACTACAGATCGAGTGGAAACACCTGTTCTGACTGAACAACCTTTTGTGGAACAGCCCATTCATAGATCAGGGAGAGTGTCTCGCCAACCTGAGAGGTAATATGGCCTTGTCATTGAGAATGACAATGAGTTGTCGATCATTGATGATGACGACCCTATGACCTATAATGAGGCTATGAAATCCGGAATGGAATCTATGTATACGGTATACGTAAGAATGATTAGAGCAGATGGCCAGGTGGAGACCTTTAAGGCCAGGCTTTTGGCAAAAGGATTCAAACAAAGGCAATGGATTGACTTTGATGAAACCTTTTACCTGTAGCCCTGTTAAAATCAGTTCGGATTTTGCTTGCGATTGCTGCTTACTACGACTATGAGATCTGGCATATAGCCAGATGGTTTTCTTTCCAAGAGAAATGAAAACCTAGTGTGTAAGCTGCTGTGAACCATATGTGGTTTAAAACAAGCTTCTCGAAAGATGGAACATTCGTTTTGATGAGACAATCAAAGAGTTTGATTTTATCAAAAATGAAGATGAACCATGCATCTACAAAAGGGTTAGTGGGAGCGCGGTAACATTTTTTGTATTGTATTAAAATAGAGTTGACACACATAACAACATAGCAGACCCACTCACAAAGCTACTTTATGAAAGTCACTTTGATCGTCATAAAGACAAGATGGGTATTAGATACCAGAGTGATTGGCTTTAGTACAAGTAGGAGATTGAAAGGAATATGTCCTAAGTCCAATCATGTATTAGGATTTAGGAATAACCTTTTATGTAGTCTGTTTTGATTCCATTGATATTAATAAAAGACTTGTTTTGTTTTTATTACGGGCTCTATCTATTTAAGTATTTAAATAAGATATACCATAGTTTGGAGTAAAGCTTTTTATGGATTATGATGAGATCATAATAGTGAGACCTAAAAAGATGATAACTCTAAACTTAAATTGTTCCTGGTCGTAGGATTACTAACTGGTAATTAATAATCCGCAGAGATCGGTACATACTATGCTTGCTTCATTATGAAGGATGTCTGTTCTCATAGACATTTGTGTGGTGACACTATAGCTAGTATGTAGGTGCTTATTATAGAATAAGTTCACTGAACATGACTCGCACAACTGAACAACTGATGGAGTTCACTCACATGTCAGCAGTTGTTCAAATAGTGATAGTTGTACAAGTATCCTTAGACTTGAGGTCATCATAGTCATCTTGTGTACACTGAACTATGCTTTAGTTTAGTTCTTAGTCTCCAGGGACAATTATTAGGGCTCTACTGGGTATAGGAATTTGTACACGAAGATAGTGTATGATCAATATAGGATCTACCCCTTCCAGTGAAGGAAGCGAATGTTCAAGGCTGATCCACTTATGCTAGTTCAGGAATCTCTGGCTAGCAATGAATGAAATTAGAAAGGAGTTTCTAATTTGCATAGAACTACGCATAGTAAATGGTAAGCAAGTGATTAAATTAGATAGGCTTGACACGAGATCCATGCCTTGTATTTAATCGGGATATTGTAGGGTAGAAGTGTTGGATTTTTAACGCAGCGGGGGCGTGGCAAAACACTTTTACACATACAAAATCCAAATAAAAGCATATAAATCGTGAATAAAAATTCGAGGGATCGAATCTAACCTTTTAAAATTAATTCGGAGACAACGATCAGAGATCCTTAGCAGTTGCTCCTCAAGTGTGAAGCACTCCACCGGTATCCACCAAGAAAATGACTTTTAGGAGGAGGAGGAGGTGGAGAGAATTTGGTTTTCTAAAACTTTTGGGTTTCTGGGGTTAGAATAAAATAGGGTCTATAATAGTGTATTTATAGGCAAAATTTTCAGCTGAAATTTTCCCATAAATATTATTATTATTATCCCATTTATTATTCTCATTAATAATTAAAACACCTTTTAATTATTAATCCTTTTTCTAAACACTTTAGAAATAATTCTCTTTCTTGATTTAATTTCCAAAAATTAAATCCTTAATTAATAATATTAAGAACTTTTCTTAATTAATTTATAATCAATTAAATCTCATTTAATCAATTATTGAATTTGCCAATTAATTATTTATTTCACAAATAAATAATTATTAGCCATTATTAATTAATTCCTCCACCAATAAATCATTCTCTTTTTATGGTGTGACCCTGTAGGTTCAATATTAAGCCGGTAGTAGAAATAAATAATAATAAAACTATTTTATCATTATTTATATAAATTCTCTAATTTATTAAATATGATTAATTAATTAATCACATTTATTCTACATCGTGAGTGATGCTTCTCAACATATCGCGACTATCCGGATAATATGAATTCACTGCTTAGAATACCAAGAACCTGTCAGTGAATAGTTACCGTACAATAAACTCCTTCTACCCTACAATGTCCCGATTAAATACAAGGCATGGATCTCGTGTCAAGCCTATCTAATTCAATCACTTTGCTTACCATTTACTATGCGTAGTTCTATGCAAATTAGAAACTCCTTTCTAATTTCATTTACTCTGGCCAGAGATTCCTGAACTAGCATAAGTGGATCAGCCTTGAACATTCGCTTCCTTCACTGGAAGGGGTAGATCCTTTATTGATCATACACTATCTTCGTGTACAAATTCCTATACCCAGAAGAGCCATAATAATTGTCCCTGGAGACTAAGAACTAAACCAAAGCATAGTTTAGTGTACACAAGATGACTATAATGACCTCAAGTCTAAGGATACTTGTACAACTATCACTAGGTGAACAACTGCTGACACGTGAGTGAACTCCATCAGTTGTTCAGCTGTGCGAGTCATGTTCAGTGAACTTATTCTATAATAAGCACCTACATACTAGCTATAGTGTCACCACACAAATGTCTATGAGAACAGACATCCTTCATAATGAAGCAAGCATAGTATGTACCGATCTTTGCGGATTATTAATTACCAGTTAGTAATCCTATGACCAGGAACTATTTAAGTTTAGAGTTATCATCTTTTTAGGTCTCACTATTATGATCTCATAATAATCCATAAAAAGCTTTACTCTAAACTATGGTATATCTTATTTAAACACTTAAATAGATAAAGCCCGTAATAAAAACAAAACAAGTCTTTTATTAATATCAATGAAATCAAAACAGATTACATAAAAGTTATTCCTAAATCCTCATACATGATTGGACTTAGGACATATTCCTTTCAATCTCCCACTTGTACTAAAGCCAATCACTCTGGTATCTAATACCCATCCTGTCATTATGACGATCAAAGTGACTTTCATAAAGTAGCTTTGTGGGTGGGTCTGCTATGTTGTTATGTGTGTCAACTCTAATTCAATACAATACAAGAAATGTTACCGCGCTCCCACTAACCCTTTTGTAGATGCATGGTTCATTTACGTTTTTGATAAAATCAAACTCTTTGATTGTCTCATCAAAACGAATGTTCCATCTTTCGAGAAGCCTGCTTTAAACCACATATGGTTCGCAGCAGCTTACACACTAGGTTTTCATTTCTTTTGGAAAGAAAACCATCTGGCCATCTGCCAGATTTCATAGTCGTAGTAAGCAGCATTCGCAAGCAAAATCCGAACTGATTTTAACTGGGCTACAGGTAAAAAGTTTCATCAAAGTCAATCCATTGCCTTTGTTTGAATCCTTTTGCCACAAGCCTGGCCTTATAGGTCTCCACCTGGCCATCTGCTATAATCTATCTTTTGTATACCGTATACATAGATTCCATTCTGGATTTCATGGCACTATGCCATTTCTCTGAGTCAACACTACTCATAGCCTCATTATAGGTCACAGGGTCGTCATTATCAAATGATTGACAACTCATTGTCATTCTCAATGACAAGGCCATATTACCTCTCAGGTTGGCGAGACACTCTCCCTGATCTATGAATGGGCTGTTCCACAAAAGGTTGTTCAGTCAGAACAGGTGTTTCCACTTGATCCGTAGTAGTTTATGCTTCTTGAACTTCATCAAGTTCAATTTTTCTCCCACTGTTTCCTTCAAGGATAAACTCCTTTTCCAAGAAGGTAGCATGTCTGGAGACAAACACCCGATGATCGGTGCAAAAGTAATACCCTAAAGTCTCTTTAGGATATCCCACAAAACTACATTTTCCGGATTGATATTCCAGCTTATCTGGGTCAACTTTCTTGACATAAGCTGGACATCCCCAAATCTTAACGTGTTTAAGACTCGGTTTCCTTTCTTTCCATATCTCATACAAAGTTTGAGGAACAGATTTTGGAAATCACCTTATTCAGTAAATATGCTGAGGTTTCCAATGCATAACCCCATAGGAATACTGGAAGATTTGCATAGCTCATAATGGACCGAACTATGTCTAACAAAGTTCGATTTCTCCTTTCAGATACCAATCTGGAGGAGTCCACTGGGAGACTATACCATTTACTTTGAGATAATCTAGAAACACTCCATTAAAGTATTCACCACCTCGATCTGATCGAAGAGTTATTATACTATGTTTGGTTGTTTCTCCACTTCATACTTATATTCTTTGAACTTTTTAAAGGCCTTAGACTTGTGTTTCATCAAACACATATCCGAATCCAGATCTATCATCTATGAAAGTAATGAAGTATGAAAATCCACCCATGGCTTGCGTAGACATTGGTCCACATACATCTGTGTGTACCATTCCTAGCAAATTTGCAGTCCTCTCTCCATGTCTACTAAATGGAGACTGCAATGCCACTATAAAGTGAGATTTTCATCATCCCTTTTCTTTTATTAGTTTGTTCAATCTGAAGTAAATTATGTCACATATAATCAGACCATTATTTAAAGTACCACGTCCATAAAGAATATTATCTCTAAGAATAGAACATTCATTATTCTCAATAATAAATGAAAAATCCAGCCAAGTCTAACATGGGAATAATATTCCTCACAATCGAGGGAACAAAATAACAATTATTTCAAACAATAGTCTTGCCCGTAGGCATATGTAAATGAAATGATTCTACATCTTCAACAGCAACTCTTGCTCCATTTCGCATCAGTAGAATCACCTCCTCTTCCTTAAGAGTCCTACTTCTCCTTGGTCCCTGCAACAAATTGCAGATTTGAGAACCACAGGCGGTATCTAATACCCAAGTAGAAATGACAAATTCACTTCTATCATGAACATACCTGAATCAGAAGCGGTAGTCTCACTACCCTTCTTCTTCTTCAATTCTGCAAGGTAAACCTTGCAGTTCCTCTTCCAGTGCCCCACCTTGTTACAGTAAAAGCAAACAACTTTGCTCTTGGGGTCTTCAGCTTTTGGTGGAACCAGCATTTTCTCACCTACTTTCTTCTTCTTAGAAGAGTTCCTCTTCCTTTTCTTAGGATTGGAACCTTCACCAATTAGAAGAACAGAACTCTTCTTAGGGGGAAAATTCGATTCCGCAGTCTTCAACATGTTGTGAAGTTCAGGCAGGCTGACATCCAACTTATTCATGTGAAAGTTCACAACAAACTGCGAGAACGAACTCGGAAGCGATTGCAAGACCAAGTCTTGGCTCAGCTCCCCATCCATGGCAAAACTAAGTTGTCCAAGACGTTCAATCAAATTGATCATCTTAAGTACATGGTCATTCACAGATGATCCCTCAGACATCCTACAACCGAACAGCTCCTTCGATATCTCATATCGAGCTGTCCTCCCTGCCACATCATACAACTCTTGTAGATGCATGAGGATAGTGTGAGCATCCATATGCTCATGTTGCTTCTGTAGCTCAATATTCATGGAAGCTAGCATGATGCATTGAGCAACATTTGTATCATCTATCCACCTACGATACACAACATGTTCATCATTATGTGCATCACTAGCAGGTTCAGTAGGCTTAGGTGAGTCAATCACGTATTCTAGCTTCTCAATCGTGAGAACAATTCTCAAGTTTCGAAGCCAGTCAGCATAATTAGGACCAGTCAATTTGTGAGCATCCAGTATGCTCCTAAGTGATAGTGCAGAAGACATAACGTACAAATTAAATCTGTAAATGATAAACACATAACAACACTTAGCAAATATTCGATTTCATTTCAAAACACTATATGAATCGGGTCTTTATTCATAAGTGGCTCCCACTAGTTTTCCTAATTTATTCAACCCCCTACGTGAAAAATTAAGCATTCATAATGCTAGTGGAAATAGGGATCCTACATTCCATTACACAACCCCGGCTGTGGCACGAAACGCCATGTAATGTTCAATAGGCAGACAACTCTTGTCAATTACATCTAATGTTATTCCCTAATCAAACTTTAGCCTCTTGAATAATTGAGTCACGGCTGTGGCACGACAAACTCAATATTCTAAGTCAAGTCTAACCCAACATTCCGTACTATTAAATCAGTCCCCAAAGGCCCACGGCTGTGGCACGTAACGACCTTTAGATTCTTATTCAATGTACACATCTCTATGTAATAGACAAGTATTTCTTATTTCGAAATCAAAGCCCTCGGCTGTGGCACGAAACGACAATGATTCAAAAATAAGAACTACTTTCTATCATGTTGGAAGGTGTTAGGTCCCAATTTGTTTGTAGAAGGGGGGGTTGAATGCAAACAATACCGTTTAGTCGAATAAAATGCGGAATAAAATTGTGAAACAAAATTCAAGTTAAATAAAACTTTTATTAAACTTGAAAGGTGTTACGACTACGGTATCGGTTACAAGGGATTAATCTCAAATCAATTATTACAAATCTAGAATAAATTCGACATGAACTTTTTCTATTTTTGTAATTAAAAGATCAAATGCTAAATGCGATTTGAGATTAAGTTCTAGGGATTTTAATCCGCTAGATAGATACACAAGAACAAGATAAGTATTTCTAGTTGATTGGCTTTAACTTTACAATCTAGAAATTAATCTTGAAGTTGCAGATGAGATGTAATATTTGTCTGCTGCTTTTTCTTTTTGTTCTTGTATATTGTGATCTGTTTGATTGATGATGAATGAACTTGTCTTCTGCTTCTTTTTAAACAACACACTGATAAATGAATTGGAATGACAATCATTTAAGCTAGTGAGACTTTCGGTAGGACAATGTTTACAACTAGCAAGACAATTAAAAATGATTTAGCAAGACTTTCGGTATGACTATTGATTGTCATACCGATTGTCATAGTAGTACAAATGAAATTGTCTTACTGAATTAATAAGTGATTTTAATCTAAATAATAATTCTATCAAGACAATCAACTGAATTAGCATGACTTTCGGTATGACTATCAATTGTCATACCGATTGTCATACTAGTACAATCAGTTGTCTTTTTAGAATTAAAACAGATTTTAATCAATTAAAATTCTGTAAATCCTTAATATTAATTCTAAATTAATTAATCAATTTAATTCAATTAATCAATAAATTAATCTTTGCAGATATAATTTATTTTCTTAATTAAATTATATGACTTAATTAATTAATAGAGAATTAATACTAACGCTGAGCAGCATCCATTCTTCTGACAATCTTCTGAAAGTCACTGAGACTTATGAATCAATTCCGCCACTTCAATGCTGACACTCGATGTACTGTCTGGTTCATGAGTGACTAACTTCCGTGACGTTTCTTCATGTCTTGACTTTGATATTCTGATTGAATCCTTGTAATAAATTGATACCTTGACGAGATCTCTGTCACTTGATTAAATCCACGATCTTGATTTACATCACTGAGGCATGATCAAATTCTTGAACTTCTTCCAGTGAATCTTCAAGTCTGCAGATGAACAATGTTTCTTTGATCTTTGACATATGTTACTTTGTGAGATCTCTCTGATGATTGATCCACTATTTACTTATTACATTCTTATTTGAGTTGAGTTAAATACTCGAATAAACGAGTAGGCTATGACATATGCCTTTCAATCTCCCCCTATTTGCTTGTTAGACAATAACAACAAATACCTAGAGGATAACTCAACTAACAAATAAGAAAAAGATATAAACAGTAATGTAAAGTAAATAGCAGAAAAGTTCTGGATTATATTTAACATTTTCCAGATTCCAAATGAAATTTACAAGTGAATACAAGATAGATGTTCCTCTAGCCTGAACATATAACTACATTAGTCTATCTTGATTCATAAAGCTCTAATCATATTACATTGAGTTTTGAGCTAATTGACTTCAGTTGTCTTCTCTTCTGACTTCACCTTCTTCTAAATCTTGAAGCAATTCCTTGTCAAAGACACGATCCTTTTCTGAAGTGAAGCTTGATGGTCTGACTGGTTGAACTCCAACTGACTTCAGCTTATTCTTGAGTTGATTGTACCTTTTAACATTCTTTTCACAATAAGCTTGAATCAAGTCAGCAGCTTGAGTCTTCAACATGGATGAATATCCAGCAGTTCTCAAATGATGTTCCATCCAGACCAGATGCTTAGCTGAGTAGTCTTTAAGAGATTGTACATCTAGCTGACAGATTTGAAGACAATCAGACTTAAAGAATCTCACTTGATGAGGATTGTTGACCACTTGAGGACTAGCCCTGCTGGCAAACTCTTTAAGCCTTTCTCGAAGAACTTCATTCAATTCTGAGCTTCTCTTGACTTTGTTTAAAAGAACCCAAATCTCTGACAAAGAACGATTCTCAAATAGATGAAGTGACACCTTGAATGATCCTTCACTCTGACAATATACAAAAATGCTCATCTCATTTAGGGATCTATCAAAAGCAGCTGTGATCCTTGAGACTTCAGTCTTGATAGCATTCATGTACATGTCATTGTTAGGATTTGAGATTTCCAGCTTGTCAAGAAGATGTAAGAACTGCCTATCATTGTTAGTGCTCAGCTGAGGCATATCGAGTACTCTCCTAGCTTCATCCCATTTTTCACCAATCTTTAGTCTGACATCTCTTCTCCTTTCTTGAGCCTTAATGTCATGAAGACGTTGCTTTTGAAGAGTTTCTGTTCTTTGTATGTCTTTCCTCCTGTCAATGATCTGAGAGACCTTCTTAAGTTCAGCTTCTTTTCTTAGCATCTCTGACTGCTCTTTCTGAAATTCTTTCTCAAACATAGGATCCACTGTATCTTCCTCTTCCCAATCTTCAAAATCACTTTCCTCTTCAGCTTCAAATAACCCATCTTTATCTTCCTGAACTGGTTCAGTGGGAATGTCAAAAATATCAAAGTCATCCTGTTCTCCACTGTAGTAGACATCATCAGCCTTTCCTTTATTTCCAGCAGAGGTATCTTTTTCCTTCCCTTTGGCACTACTCCCTTTCTTCTCCCCCTTAGTTGAGGGATCCTCTACTGACTTTCCTTTGTAACCTCCATCACCTCCAGAGCCTGATCCTCCACTAGACGGTCCTTCAAAATAAGCTCTTTGTTCTTCATTAGGGCAATGAGAATTCTTGATCATGTAGTATAGGTGCTTCATCCCTTCATTGAGATGTTCCATGCCCGTCTCTATCTTTAGAAATCTTGAGGAGTCCAGTGAATGATTCATCTCAACGAGGTCTTCGAGAGAAGTCATTCTTGTATGTAGAGAGCAGAAGTTGGATATGTCATCAGCTGATAAATTTGGAGTGTCCTGAATAGAATTGAGCTTTGGTATTACAGTGGTCTTTAGATCTGAGATGTCATTCCTTATGATTGCAAGCTGATTGTTGACAAAGGTGGAAGAAGAAGACCGTTCAACCACTTGTGCTTTGAATGCTTGAGCTTCAGCTTGGCTTTTAGCAAGTTCTTCTTTTAGGGCAGCAATCTGAGCTAACAGGTTTACAGTATCAGTGTCTGTGTGTGCTCTCACCTGAATTTCACTCGTGTTTGGTTCACTCATCTCACGTGCATGTGTTTCTCTCAGTATAATTGCTCGTGAGGAGTCTTCCAGTTGCTGTTCTTCTGTACCTGCATTAAAAATCACCCTAGCCTCTTCAAGAGAGGTCAGTGGTGGTGCAATGGGAATTCGCGAGTCCCGATCCTCAGTCAAACCTATCAAATCTTTTGGAATAGATGTCTGAATTGCTTCAGGGATAGATTGACCGAGTTGCCCTCCACTTTCTCCAGATAAATCTGCGAGTGGAGAATCCCATAAGGGAGCCAGAGGTGTTGGATCTGGGAGGGGAGAAAATGACTCTATTAAAGATGGCGGAGAGTCAGATTTTCCCTCTGAAGCATGTGACTGCTCTTCTGCCGTAACTATGGCAGGCACTGTAACCGACTCTACGTGCACTCCTCGCTGTGTGTCCTGAGTATGATATGGGGAAGTGTATGGTTCCATTGTGAGTAATGGAATTGTGCTTGACTCAGTACAAGATGCCATGGCCCTATGGCGAATTTCAATAGATGCATCCTGTTGAGAGAATGCATCTAGTAACTGTTCATTGGCCATTTCAAAGTCCATGTCCTGTTGGGAGGACAAGGATGGGCTTTCAGATGCCTCAGAATATGTTCTTCTTTTCTTAGGAGGAGGCAGAGCTGAGGGTTCACTCATATTTAACAATGTACTACTTCCTAGTAATCTCCTGGGTAACATTTTAGACAGTGGGGGAGAGGTTGAGATAGAATGAGACTCTGTGTTTGGCTCTATGACCTGGGATTGAAGCTGTGGTTCTACAACTTCATGGTCAGCCCTATCAACCACTGGGGGTCCGTCAACAGAAGTAGGAAGAGAGTGAGAGTGAGGAATTACTACCTGTAATGGAAGAGCCTGGGTGGCTTGAACCACTGGAGGTTGAGGTTGCTGTTCATGGCCGGGAAGATTGAAAATAGGTAAGGGAATATAATTGGCCATGAAAGCAGATACAAGTACTGGAACTTGCATAAATTTGAAGGTTGTGTCTTGGCGAGTGTAAATCTTTTTGTTAACTGGAGGGGGTTCGGTTACCGCAGAGTTAGCAAAAAGGGCTTTGTGTTCAGGGGTGAGTAGATGATCTGCTATAAGCATGAGAAAACGAGCATAGTAACATGATACCCTACGATTTGTAGAATGATCACGTAAAGCAGAAGTTAGACGTCTCAAGAGAATGGGAAAAAGTAGTTTGCCAAAATTGATCTTTTGATTGAAAACAACCGCAAGACCAATATACTGCAGAGTGGAAGTGATGTTATGAAAATTGGATTTTGTGCAGTTGGCAAACACTTTGGAAAGTGCATCGAAGAAAATATCCCATTCAGACACCAAATTTGATTTAGAAAGTTTGGTTAAATTGATCACCCCCTGATAGTGAATAGCATTGAAAAAATTTGTGATATCATTTTCAGAGGGTAAATTACAGAAATTGTCTAGTGGAAAATTTAACGCACGATTGACGACTGTTTCATCAACTACATACTGTGTGTTTGCGACGGTGAATGAAAAAGATTTTGAATCATCGGCCACAGTAGAAGTTGTGCAAATCAGTCTAAGTAGATCGACGTTTAACATCACATTTGATTTAATAGCAGAGCTAACAATCGAATGGTCATTTAAAAATCTAATCCATGGCTTAAATTTTTCAACATCACATTTTTCCGGATTAAAATAACCAACCTGATTATGCGCGATAATTTGGAAATTGAGAGCCATTTAAAATAATAATAAGACACACGCTTTTCAGAATTTTAAGAATAATATTAAGAAAATTCGAATTAATTAAATTAATTTAATAATTCGAATTAAATTAATTATAATCGAAAAATTTAGACAGAAATGTATCTCGTTAAAATTCCTAACTCACAAACACAGTTTTGACAAACCAAAAGACACAAATCAGAAATTGAAAATAAAAATAAAAAGTTCAAAATCAACAAACACAAATTGAATTTGAAGGGGCAAACTGATTTTTATTTGTTTTTGTTTTTATTTAAGAAAAATCCAACAGCACCTCTGTATATATATACTTGTATGTATATATCACAAAGTGATGATTTTGTGTGCTGAGTAAAAACTCGAGCAAGGAAGAAACAAAACAGATTTGAGTTCGAAGAGAGAGAAGAGAGAAAACTGAAGAAACTGTTCGAATTTTTGAAAGAAAAGATGAACTGCTGAAAATGGTTTTAAAAACACACAAACACACGCCTTTATATTACAGCTGGTATGACAATCCGGGATTGTCATACCGATTGTCATACCAGGCAAAAAGAAGGAAAAGAAATAACAGAATAAATATTAAAATTATAATTGGTATGACAATCTGATAGTCATACCGATTGTCATACCAGTATAATAATAAAATGAAAATAATTATATATATGGTTTATAACTGGCAAGACAATCCAATAGTCATACCGATTGTCTTGCCAGTATAAAACTATACTGAAGAACATAATTAACATAATTTACACTGAAATGACTTTCAGCAAGACAATTTCAATTGTCTTGCCGATTGTCATACCAGCAATAAACACAGAAACACACACAAATATAAATTTATAAATACTTATATAACTTAGTAAAAATATCAGAAAATATTTACAAAAACAAAAACAATATTTCAGAATTAATTATTTTTATTCCAAAAATAGATTTCTGTTGAATTTTAGCAAATAAAATTCATAGAAAAATATTTTTAGAGGAAATAAAATATTCTGAGATATTTTAAATTAACAAGAAGGGAAAATAAAAATAGATAAGATAATATATATTACATAGAAATAAGCAAGAGATATGATAAAAATGATAAAATAAATTTGCAAATGAATTTTTCATTTATGATAAATTCATTTGTAAATTCATTCAAGAACAGATTCCAGATAATAACTAAATTAATCACTAAAACTATTCAACATGCCCAATTTACCAACTAATCTGGTAAATGTGGATTCGTCAAGTGGTTTAGTGAAAATATCTGCTATTTGTTCTTCTGTTGGAACAAAAAATAGTTCAACAGTACCATTCATGACGTGCTCTCTAATAAAATGATACCCGATGTCAATGTGCTTTGTCCTCGAGTGCTGCACAGGGTTGTTGGTGATGGCTATTGCACTTGTATTATCACATAAAATAGGAATCTTGTTCAATACAGAGCCATAGTCTCGTAGTTGGTTCCTAATCCACAAGATCTGAGCACAGCAGCTTCCAGCAGCAATATATTCAGCCTCGGCCGTTGAGTTGGAAACTGTTTGCTGTTTCTTGCTGTACCATGAGACTAGCCTGCTTCCTAGGAATTGACAACTTCCTGAGGTGCTTTTCCTATCAACAACACTTCCGGCGTAATCTGAATCTGTATATCCAACAAGGTTAAAACCAGATTCTTTAGGGTACCAAATACCTAGATTTGGTGTTCCCTTAAGATATCTTAAGATTCGTTTAACAGCAACGAGATGAATATCTCTAGGATCCGCTTGGAACCTTGCACATAAGCATGTAGCATACATAATATCTGGTCTACTTGCAGTAAGATAGAGTAACGAGCCAATCATACCTCTGTAGCTTGTGACATCTACCTTAATGGAGTTTTCACATGGTCCAAGCTTGACAGCTGTAGTTGATGGAGTCCTTGCTGATGCAGAATCCTCTAGATTGTACTTTTTGAGGAGTTCCTTGAGATACTTGGATTGACAAATAAATGTTCCATCTAACCTTTGATTTACTTGTAATCCAAGAAAGAACTTCAGCTCTCCCATCATGCTCATTTCAAACTTGCTGTGCATTAACTTAGCAAATCTCTTACAGAGATTATCATTAGTAGACTCAAATATTATATCATCCACATAGACTTGGACTAATATAGTATCATTCTTATGTTTTTTAGAAAAGAGAGTTTTGTCTATGACACCTCTAATAAAGCTATTTTCAATAAGAAATTCAGAGAGAGTGTCATACCATTTTCTTGGAGACTGTTTTAGCCCATAGATAGCCTTGAAAAGAAAGAAGACAAAATCCAAATGATCTGGATCTTCAAAACCAGGAGGTTGCTCTACATATACCTCTTCATCCAGCTTTCCATTCAGAAAGGCGCTCTTGACATCCATTTGATTAACTTTAAAGTTTGAAAATGCTGCGAATGCCAGAAATATTCTGATGGCCTCAAGTCTAGCCACTGGAGCATAGGTTTCATCATAATCAATGCCTTCAGCTTGAGAATACCCTTTAGCTACCAGTCTTGCCTTGTTTCTTATAACCACACCATCTTCATCTAGTTTATTCCTGAATACCCACCTAGTACCAACAGCTTTCTTGTGTACAGGCCTAGGTACCAGTTTCCAGACTTGTTGACTTTCAAACTGATTGAGTTCATCTTGCATAGCAATCACCCAATCTGGATCAGACAGTGCTTCTTCAATTTTCTTAGGTTCCATCTCAGAAAGAAATCCTGAGAACAGACACTCATTTTGAGTAGCACGTCTAGTTCTGACTCCAACATCTGGATCACCAATAATCAACTCAAAAGGGTGAGCTTTATTCCAGACTGTCTGTCTTGGAAGATGTGATCTTGATGATTCGCCTTGAAATTCATTGTGATGTTGTGTCCTACTAGATGATCCTTCAGCATCTCCCCCTGAGTTGTTGCCATGTTGACTTGAAGATTCTCCGTCAGTAGCAGTGGTATCTCCATTGTTGCCAAAGTTTCCATCACTATTACCTTGAGTATCATCAGGATTAACAGGTTCTTCACCAGCAACAACCTCAGGTTCTTGACCATGTTCTGATTCTGAATCTGACGTATCATCAAACTTTAGTTTCTCAGAAGGATCTTCAGTTTGGATACTAGGGAGTTTAGTGTCATCAAATGTAACATTGACACTTTCAGTTACTTTGTGTTGATCAATGATATACACTCTATATGATCTTCTTCCATATCCAACAAAAATACCCTCATATGCCTTTGCCTCGAACTTACCACGACGATCATCTCCATCCTTGAGCACGAAGCATCTGGCACCAAATACATGAAAGTATTTGATAGAAGGTTTCTGTTCATTCAAAATCTCATAAGGAGTTTTCATGAAGTCTTTGTTGATTAGAGTTCGATTCTGAGTATAACATGCAGTATTGACAGCTTCAGCCCAAAAGTACATTGGAAGACCTGATTCATTTAACATCGTTCTTGCAGCTTCAATCAATGTACGATTCTTCCTTTCTACCACTCCATTTTGCTGAGGGGTTCTAGGAGCTGAAAATTGTCTGGTAATCCCTTTGTCTGTACAGAATCCATTGAGAAGTGTATTCTTGAATTTTGTCCCATTATCTGACCTTATTGCTCTAACAGGGACGTTAGAATCTAACTCAATCATCTTGATATGATCAATCACAACTTGTGGTGTTTCATCCTTAGAGTGAAGAAATAAAACCCATGTATACTTGGAATAGTCATCAACTATCACAAGACAGTAACACTTCTTTGACATAGAAAGGATATTAACTGGACCAAATAAATCCATGTGCAATAATTGCAGAACACCAGTTATGGAAGATGTGTCAGTGCCTTTGTGACTTGCTTTCTTTGACTTTCCTTTCTGGCAAGCCTCACATAGTCCTTCTGGAGAGAATTCCAGCTGAGGCAGACCTCTTACCAATTCTCTTTTGACAAGAGAATTCATTTTTTTGAAATTGAGATGGGAAAGTCTCTTGTGCCATAGCCAACTCTCATCTGACGATGCCTTTGCATAGAAACAATTGACTTCAAGATTGCTTCCAGAGTTCATGTCAGCTACGAACAGATTTCCTTTCCGGATTCCCATTAAGGAGGGTTTTTCACTTTTCTTGTGCAGAATCTGACACTTCAGCTTGTCGAATAAAACATTGTAGCCGTTGTCACAGAACTGACTAATGCTAAGCAGATTGTGTTCAAGTCCTTGCACAACATATACATTTTCAATGATAACATTTCCAGCTTGCAAACAGCCATATCCCTCCATTAAACCTTTGCTGTTATCTCCAAAGGTAACCACTGGGCCAGCTTTCTCAACCACATTTGATAGCAGGGCTCTATCTCCGGTCATATGTCTTGACGATCCGCTGTCAAGAATCCACACTACCGGTTGTACCTGTTTAATGCCCTCTTTTCTTGACGATGAGGTGCTTGCATTACTAGCCATGAGAGCAAGATTCCCAACTTCTTCATCTTCACTGTCAGTATCATCCCAGCTTCTTCCCTTTGCCAGGTACGCCCTTTCAGATTTACTCTTCTGATTAGAATCATAAGAGTTCTTCCTAGCTTGTTTTGGCTTCCTGCATTCTGTGGCAAAGTGTCCCAACTCATTACAGTTGAAGCATCGAATGGTGCTTTGATCAACCATCCCTGTTTTATACCCACCACTGCTGGTGTTAGAGGATGAAGATCCACCTTTCTGGAATCTGTTGTAGTTGGACTTGTACTTGAACTTGGGATTCCTTTTGAATCTGACATTTGAGAATCTCTTGACAATCAGGGCCATTGACTCATCCTCCAATTGCTCCAGTTCTTCCAAGGAATAATAATCATCTCCTGATTGATTTGTAGTAGGAGAATCAAATTCTGCTACTATCACATTATCTTCAACCTTGGAAGACTATACCATTCTTTCTGACTGTTGAGATTGTTGTTGATATTGTGGTTGTTGTTGTTGTTCATCAGCTACTAGAGCAGTAGACGTGCTGACCACTCTTCCTTTCCCGTAAACTTCCTTCTGCTGAATCTGCTCCAACTCATAAGTCTTTAACACACCATAGAGCCTTTCCAAAGAAATCTCACTCAGATCTCTTGCTTCTCTTATGGCAGTGATTCTATGTTCGAGATGAGTTGGCAGTGTTAAAAGGAACTTTTTGTTGACCTCCCTGATGGAATAGTATTTACCATTAATGTTCAGGTTGTTGATCAATGCATTGTACCTCTCAAACACTTCAGTGATTCCTTCTCCTGGATTTGATTTGAAATATTCATATTCAGAGGTTAGGATTTCTAGTTTGTTCTCCCTAACTTCCTCTGTGCCTTCATTAATAATCTCAATAGTTTCCCAGATATGTTTGGAATCTTTACAATTCATCACATGTCTATTCATCAGGGGATTAAGGGAATCTACTAAGATTAATTGAAGGCTAGCATCCAGGGAAGCTTCTTCTATTTCAGCAGGAGAGAAGTCCTCAGGATCCTTCACATAAGTTCTCGCTTTGGTGATCACCACATCATTTTCTATTACCTCTGGTTCCATAACCATAGGAATTTTTGGACCCTTCTTCAACACTTGCAAATATTTGGGGTTAGCAACCTGTAAAAACAGTAGCATCTTCTTCTTCCACATAACATAATTTTCTTTATCGAAAAGTGGAATTTTAACGGTTCCAACTTTTTGTGTAGTCATTATGAATTTTTTGAGTGAATAAAAAATTCAAGAAGTGAAAGAAACACAAAAGTCTAGGATCTAGATTTGTACGTTAATCAGAAGGCTCTGATACCAATTGTTAGGTCCCAATTTGTTTGTAGAAGGGGGGGTTGAATGCAAACAATACTGTTTAGTCGAATAAAATGCGGAATAAAATTGTGAAACAAAATTCAAGTTAAATAAAACTTTTATTAAACTTAAAAGGTGTTACAACTACGGTATCAGTTACAAGGGATTAATCTCAAATCAATTATTACAAATCTAGAATAAATTCGACATGAACTTTTTCTATTTTTGTAATTAAAAGATCAAATGCTAAATGCGATTTGAGATTAAGTTCTAGGGATTTTAATCCGCTAGATAGATACACAAGAACAAGATAAGTATTTCTAGTTGATTGGCTTTAACTTTACAATCTAGAAATTAATCTTGAAGTTGCAGATGAGATGTAATATTTGTCTGCTGCTTTTTCTTTTTGTTCTTGTATATTGTGATCTGTTTGATTGATGATGAATGAACTTGTCTTCTGCTTCTTTTTAAACAACACACTGATAAATGAATTGGAATGACAATCATTTAAGCTAGTGAGACTTTCGGTAGGACAATGTTTACAACTAGCAAGACAATTAAAAATGATCTAGCAAGACTTTTGGTATGACTATTGATTGTCATAGTAGTACAAATGAAATTGTCTTACTGAATTAATAAGTGATTTTAATCTAAATAATAATTCTATCAAGACAATCAACTGAATTAGCATGACTTTCGGTATGACTATCAATTGTCATACCGATTGTCATACTAGTACAATCAGTTGTCTTTTTAGAATTAAAACAGATTTTAATCAATTAAAATTCTGTAAATCCTTAATATTAATTCTAAATTAATTAATCAATTTAATTCAATTAATCAATAAATTAATCTTTGCAGATATAATTTATTTTCTTAATTAAATTATATGACTTAATTAATTAATAGAGAATTAATACTAACGCTGAGCAGCATCCATTCTTCTGACAATCTTCTGAAAGTCACTGAGACTTATGAATCAATTCCGCCACTTCAATGCTGACACTCGATGTACTGTCTGGTTCATGAGTGACTAACTTCCGTGACGTTTCTTCATGTCTTGACTTTGATATTCTGATTGAATCCTTGTAATAAATTGATACCTTGATGAGATCTCTGTCACTTGATTAAATCCACGATCTTGATTTACATCACTGAGGCATGATCAAATTCTTGAACTTCTTCCAGTGAATCTTCAAGTCTGCAGATGAACAATGTTTCTTTGATCTTTGACATATGTTACTTTGTGAGATCTCTCTGATGATTGATCCACTATTTACTTATTACATTCTTATTTGAGTTGAGTTAAATACTCGAATAAACGAGTAGGCTATGACATATGCCTTTCAGAAGGCTATGACCGACACAAGCCCGTTGTATCATTGGCCAATTACTACTTGATATTATTTAATTTTAGAGGGATTATATTACGTTACAATCATAATCATATTATAAAGAGATTCTTCCTTTTAAATTAAATATTTCAAATCAATAATCAATAATCAGATGATTCCCAGATCGGGTGGAGCATTGTCAAGAGGCGTCACTTAATAACCCTTTCTTACAGATAGAAATCTGTTGTTGACAGAATCATCCTTTCTCTCATATCGAAAATTCATATTCAATAACGTGTTTCATAAACACAAGAATCTCATGATTGTATTCATAATATTGTTATTAAGGTTATGAAACAATTTCACTATACTAGGTTGTCTAACAAACTCCTTATGTTTATTTAAGTTCACCTAAATCTATCATCGCATGATAAACTAAGCATATATCACATATATCAACATGAATAAACATCAAGGTAGGCATGTTATATCATCTAGCACATTATTCTAAGTATTATACATCTCTATGTATCACATGAAGCATTTAAAAGCAACTTAAAAAGTTAAAAATAGCTTTAAAACACTTCATGGAATATAAACAGTTCAAAACTTTTATAAAAACTAAAATTGATCACTCCATTAGATCCGTCTCGAAAAAACGAATTCAACGGTATATTGCACGCCCAAAACGGAGTTACGAAACTCCCAGAAAATCAATTTTAATATCAACAGACGGGCTGTAACGCATTCCGGTGATGCGTTACACCCCTTTTAAGCCATTAAAGGGTGTAACGCATTCTGTGAATGCGCCACTGGTGTGTAACGCATTCCCGGAATGCGTTACACCCCTATATATATATATATTTTTTTTCGGAAGCCGACAGAATTTTTTCTCGCATCGATTTCCGCGCCTGTCAGTCTCTGATCTGGTCTGTCTTCTTCTTTCCCGTACAGCAGCAAGCAACAGCAGTACAAGCATATACAGATATATACATACATACAATTATATATATATATATATAATTATTTAATTACGAATTTAATTGTAACAACTTCAAAAATTCATAATAAAAAATCTATACATCATAAAATTATGAAAAAAATACCCAGACGATCTACAACACTTGTAGAACCCAGATCAACATTCAAAATTATTCTGAGAAACGATTTCTTATCAGACAAAATTAATTCATGATATAACTTGTAAAAATCATAATTAATTCATACAAGCACATAAAATTCTGAAATTTTTACCACAGATCTATATGCATACAACCTCGCTCTGATACCATTGTTGGATTTTTAACGCAGCGGGGGCGTGGCAAAACACTTTTACACATACAAATTAATATGTGTAAAACTTTTGGATTTTATATGTGTAAAAGTGTTTTGCCATGCCCCGCTGCGATTAAAAATCCATCATGGTCCACCTGAGCAAAGCTGCAAAGAGTTTGTGGGCAATCTACGTATTCTCCACACAATTGCCTTCTCCCCAGCATACTAGCTATCGGTTGTGATATAATATATAGAAGCAAGAGTGAGCACTATAGCTCAGTAAGGTACATATATATTTATATGTATACATATATATATATATATATAGCAATAAATGTACTTCATATTTTTCAAAGATTTCTGAAAACATATATGCTTGTCAAACTTGTAATATTCTCAAAATCAACTGTAACATTATATCCACTTTATACTTGTATCCATCTCTTTTTCAAACTTCAAGATTTTACTCGAACCAGAATTATAAACTGGATTTGATATTCACATCATGTATCTCATGATTTAAATCGGCCTTCTGTTGTAGATTGCACAACAATTTTCCAAAATGGAAGAAAGGGACTATACTGGAATAAACCACGTACTGGTGATCAGCCGAGTACGAAATTTTCTATACTGGTAGAAGGAATACAAACCTAGCCGCCTTTGGGCTTATCGAGACACTACACGGTGGTTTCCCATTGCCATAAAAGTCTGAAAGTCAATGGTCACATAGACCATATAACCGTACACTGCGCCACTCCGCGCCTGGTCACTGCCCTATACCTCTCTGTGCCGGGCATGCCACATTCCAGTCCCAAAATAATGCTAACTTTTGTTTAAAAAATCCTTTTTGACGGAATAGATCGCTTAGAGTTGATCTTTAATCAGATGATTTATTCATCACTTTTAATTCAATTGATCCTTGAGAGTTGTCGGAGTTTTGAATTTAAATTCATTTTCAAACCCTTAACCGTAGTAAAGTTTTACATATATTGTTCACTTGATTTTCATTGAGCGAGGAAGCAAAATCCTTATGCTTCTAGACTAAGTTCCCTAAGGTTTTGATAAGTTTCAGATGATTGATCTCTTCCGAGAAATTTTGAATAATTTAGAAAGTATCCTTGAGAACTATATCTATTTTAAATGATTTTTAGAGGTACGGAATATTAAATATTTACGGTCTCATAATATTTTTAAGAAGGGTTCAATAAATTGATAAAACTTTAAGTACAAAATATTTCTCAATAAGGTTCAATGAATTGATAAAAATCTTAATTAAATACTTAAGACATGATTTGACATCTTATAATTTTTCCTTTGAATGGTTACATGCGTTTTAGACAGAGTGAATTGATTTAAAAACTTTTTAATATCTCTTTAAGTATTTTTCGGATATTTTAGTAACTCTTTAGGTATTATTTATAAATAAATAATCAAATAGGATATCCCTTGAGTGAATATTCGAATATCTCTTATAGTAATAAATCAAATCTCAATCGTTCGCTTAATATGTATGTTACGCGAAAGTACTTTGTTTATTGAAATAGAAATCTTCCGCGTCCGGCTCGTTCCAGAATTAAATCGATTTAAAATATCTCCGACTCCCACTATCTTGTATTATAATAAAATTACGTTTCAATTTCTCATACTCGAATAAAACGAAGTTTGTTTACGTAAACAATCGCATAGTTTGAATGTATTGATATCACAGACTAGCATATATTTTCAAACTGTAAATCATGCCATCAATATCAAAATAATATATATAGCATGGATAATTTGTGATAGGGTTTCGTAAACTTGCCTGATGTCCAAGCTCTACCTTGATGTATCCCTCTCGGTCCTGGAACCTCTACCAAGACATAATATAACTTCGGTTAGTCGGGTTAACCAATGATCGACTTATTCTACGTAGACTCACTCTACCCGATCTTCACTCTCTCGGGTTCATTTAACTTACGACATCTCACACCTCGTTACTGTCCATTTAAAATATCGTTTGACAGACCTATGTGTTCTTCTTACAATCCTTAACAACTCTCGTGTTTTGATCATCTCCAAATTATATTATTAACTTGGCCAAAACGGGCGGTCAAAATAGTACTTCCATAGTTGACTTTTCACTGAATTACTATTACGCGACTTGCACGCTAGCATTTTTAATAAATCGAAAAAATTAAGATTTAAATGCGAAACCACCTCAAGGACTTCTTGAGTGTTTTTTTTGATAATTATCACAAAAGTTTCGATTTGAAAATATGAATTTAAATAGGTGAAAACATTCCCAAAGTTTGGTCGACTATGGAGTTCTACTATTCGCGCTAGTTTTACTAAAACGCTCATAACACACAAACCGTTAAATCAATTGACACGCCGTCTTTGCGTGCATGATCTAGATAACTTCTACTTTTTAATAAAAAACAAACTCTTTCCATTTTAGAAAACAAATTTCTTAGATTTAATCAAAACAGGGCAGTAGCTAGGCAGTGGCTACGCGTCGTGTAGCATTACCGCGTGACTTTGGTTCCAACATTTTTATAAAATTGGAAAATTAATATTTAAATGAAATTATTTTTTGGACTTCTTCCTTAATGTAATATCCAGTTACCATGATTTTTCCATAGTCAAATTATAATTTTTAGGGTTCCAAAATTATCACACAACTCCACAATCCGTAACTGTGTTCTCACAGAAATGCTTTTCACTAAATCGGCCATAACTCCTAAACCGTAAATCGCCTCGTGACGTTCTTTATATGTACCAAAACTAAAAAACAATATCTAGATTTTCATTTCTAGTAGTTCACACTTTACAGATTATTTCATGGCCTAATTCTCTGCACAAACCAGAACATGTGCAACAAGTCCACTACTTAACAATCACAACAAGATCTTGCCATTTCCACTACTTGTAACCAACATTAACACATATAATCTTCAAGATCCACTCATCTACTCATTCTTTACATCATCTAGTGTAACATCCAAGAACTACATCTCATAATCTTTAAAACTTAACAAGATTTAAACATATAAACCTTAAGCATTCACAATCTCTTAAATCTTGAAACCATATAACAATAATCCTTAAAATCCAACCATAAAATCTTTAAGGGTGAAGAGTTATACCTTCTTGGATCCTTTAAGCACCTAGGAGGAGTGTATTAACCTTGTAGAAGATTTATCTATCCCTAACAAGCCTTAGACTAACAAGAGAAATCAACAAACGAGTTAGTAAAATTCGGAGTTACTATTCAGCATCTCCTTCAAACATTTTTATAAAATTGAAAACAAATTATTTGAGTCTGAAATTTGGTATGAAGATTACATATGATATGGATCAGCTACGGTTAAAATTTCATGATATTTGAGTGGGTAGATCTTAAGTTATAAATTTTTATTTCTTGGGGGTTCTTGGAAATTCGGAAATGGAGAAGGATGGAGAGAATGACTTTCTTTTGCTTGGCTCTTGAAAGTGTGTTAGGTTATAAGTATATATATGTGGATATATGTATAAGAGCTGTACTTGGAAAAAGAAATAATAGAAGTATGGATTGTGATTGTGTGTTGAATGGGAGAAATATGGAGGTATGGTGCATGTACTCATTGTCTCCCCTTTTACTATTCACAACATTATTCTAGTTTGATTGACTAACTACTAGTTACACTTCTAACTACTAGTTGGGTGTAGGATTATGCATGGAGAACTTGAATGGCTTCCAATTACTTCCTCATTTAATTATCGTTCATGTACTTGTCGTTTTATTCCGATAATTTTCCCGTAGAACGTTTCGTTCGCAAGGATTTCTTTTATCGTCTATAATCCTTTAATCACTTCCATTCCCTTCTCTTGAACTTAATAACATCTTGATGAGATGTTTATTTAACGTAGTATTCCCGATTCTACACCATTCTTTACGGATTCTAAAACACATAGTATGGGGGGACTCTTCGAATTTCGAGGCTTTTGCATTCACTTATTTCGCTCGTTAAAGCAGAATACGTTCTCGGATTCTCAAGATTCCACTATTCATTTATGGTGAAATCAAAATTTTTGCATAATCACATCCAATTATTATTCACTAAAGTTTTAAAATATTACAAAATTTAGGGTTCTTACACAACAGCTTCCTACAGCAATATATTCTGCTTCTATAGTTGATGTGGAAATTGATTTCTATTTCTTGCTTAACCAAGAAACCAATCTGCCTCCAAGAAATCGACAGATTCCACTAGTGCTTTTTCTGTCTATTTTGCATCCTGCAAAATCTGCATCTGAGTAACCTATTAGCTTAAAATCTGATTCCCTAGGATACCACAATCCTAGATCAGCTGTACCCTTGAGGTACTTGAAAATTCTTTTCACAGCTATTAGATGAGGTTCGCTTGGATCAGCCTGAAATCTTGCACAAAGACAGGTAGCATACATGATATCTGGTCTACTTGCAGTTAAATAGAGTAAAGAGCCAATCATAGCTCTGTAGTTTGTAATATCTACTGATGCTCTAGTATCTTTATCTAAGTTGGTGGCAGTGGCCATGGAAGTTGATGTAGTAGAACTGTCTTGCATTCCAAATTTCTTGAGTAGATTTGTGGTGTACTTCGATTGACTAATAAAAGTACCTTCTTCAGTTTGTTTGACTTGAAGTCCCAGAAAATAACTCAACTCTCCCGTCATACTCATTTGATATCTTGACTGCATTAACTTGGAAAATCTTTCACAAAGTTTTGTATTTGTAGAGCCAAAGATGATATCATCAACATATATCTGTACCAAAAGTAAGTCTTTTCAATGGTTGAGGTAGAATAAAGTCTTGTCAATTGTGCCTCTGTGAAATCCACTTTCCAGATGGAATTGAGCCAGAGTCTCATATCATGCTCTAGGAGCTTGCTTAAGGCCATAAAGTTATTTGTCAAGCCTGTAGACATGATTTGGAAATTTTGGATCTACAAAGCCTGGAGGTTGTTCAACATATACCTCTTCTTCCAATTTTCCATTGAGAAAAGCACTTTTCACATCCATTTGAAAGACTTTAAACTTCTTGTGAGCAGCATAAGCCAAAAAGATTCTTATGGCTTCTAATCTAGCAATTGGAGCAAATATTTCATCATAGTCAATACCCTCCTGTTGAGAGTAACTTTTAGCAACCAGCCTTGCTTTGTTTCTTGTAATTATGCCATCACTGTCAGTTTTATTTCTGAACACCCATTTTGTACCAACAATTAATCAGTCCTTTGGTCTTGGTACTAGGGTCCAGACTTTATTTCTTTCAAATTCATTTAACTCTTCCTGCATTGCTTGCAACCAATCAGCATCTTGAAGAGCTTCTTCCACTTTCTTTGGTTCAGAATGAGATAGAAAGGAATGATAGAGACATTCATTTATTGTTGTTGTTCTAGTTCTGACACCTGCTTCAGGATCTCCAATTATTAAGTCAGGTGTGTATGATTTAGTCCACTTCCTTGCAGATGGAAGTTGATTTCTAGAACTGGATCCTCCCCCATGATCCATGCTGTCTCCATCAGCATTTTCTGATGCCCCCCCTGAAGCTATGCTCTCTGAGATTCTAGAATTTGAGTTGGATCCTTCAGGAATTGAAGAATTAGAGTTTCCATAATTGTCAGAATTTGGCTCATCAGAACTTGATGAATCAGAATTTGAAGAGCCAGTGACTGGTTCTAATGCTTCTTAAGAGTCTTGAGATGTGGTATGATCATCAGCTTGCTCCCCCTGAACATGTGCATTTTCCTTTAGAGCAGTTACCACAGTTTCAATGAAATCAGAATTTAAACCGTCAGAAATTACAGGATCATGATTTAGGTCATTAGAATTTACAGAATTTACATCTTCATTTTCAAATCTCAGCTGATGATGATCATTGAATCTTCAAGTCCAGTAATCTTTTTATCATCAAAAGATACATTGATAGATTCCATGATAACCCTTGTTCTTAAATTTTAGACTCTGAAGGCTTTTGTGGAAAGTGGATATCCAACACAAATTCCTTCATCAGCTTTTAGATCAAATTTTGATAGCTGTTCAGGATGAGTCTTAAGAACAAAACACTTGCATCCAAATACATGAAAGTATTTCAGATTTGGCTTCTTTTTCTTCACAATCTCATATGGTATTTTTTCATGCTTGTTTATGAGTGTAGCATTCTGTGTAAAATAAGCAGTCTGCATAGCTTCAATCCAAAATAGGTTGGTAGCTTTGCTTCATCAAGCATAGTTCGTGTAGCTTCAATGAGAGTCCTGTTCTTTCTTTCTACAACTCCATTCTGCTGTGGAGTTCCAGGTGCAAAAAATTCCTGCTTTATTCCTTGCTCTTTGCAGAACTCTTCCATGATTGAATTCTTGAACTCAGTGCCATTATCACTTCTTATTATTTTAAAAGAATCTTTGACTAACTTATCCAGCTGTATGACATGATCAGTTAGAGTAGATGCAATTTCATTCTTCTTGTGCAAGAAATACACCCAAGTGTATCTTGTGAACTCATCCACTATAACCACATCATATTTCTTCTTTGCAATAGACATGATATTGACTGGACCAAATAGATCAACATGCAGTAAGTGATAAGGCTCAAGAATTGAAGATTCAGTTTTGCTCTTGAATGAAGATTTTCTTTATTTTGCCTTTTGACATGAGTCACAAAGACCATCAGGAGCAAATATTGATTTTGGAAGTCCTCTCACAAGATCTTTCTTTACTAGCTCATTTATGTTGTTGAAATTTAAATGAGAGAGTCTCTTGTGCCAATTCCAGCTTTCTTCAATTGATGCTCTGCTTAACAGACAGATTGCAGATCCATCAGAATTTATTGACAGTCTGGCTTCATATATGTTACCATGTCTGTAACCTTTCAGAACCACTTTTCCTGTAGAATTACTTACAACTTCATAATGTTCTTCAAAGAAATCCACATGATAACCTCTGTCACAGATTTGACTCACACTTAGCAGATTATGTTTAAGTCCTGAGACAAGAGCTACTGTTTCAATTATGACATTCCCAAAATTGATATTTCCATATCCCAAAGTCTTTCCCGTATTGCCATCTTCATAAGAAACTCCCAGGCCAGCTTTCTCCACAAAGTCTGATAGCAGGGCTTTATTTCCAGTCATATGTCCTGAAACTCCACTGTCCAGAACCATGATGTTTTTCCTGTTGCCCAGCAATCACAAAGACCACTATTGATTAGTTTTAAGGACCCAGACTTGCTTAGATCCTTTGGCCTTGTTAAGTTTGTTAGCATTTGCAGCAGATTTAGTTTCAGAGTTTATGCTAACATGCTTTTTATCAGACTTTATATCAAACTTTGCATCAGAATTTACACTAGAAGGAATTACACTAATTTTCTTTAAAGAAGGTTTTATTTTATAATAATCATAGTACAGAGTATGATATTCCTTACAAGTGTAAATAGAATGCCATAAACTACCACAATGAAAACAAGGATTTTGTGGTTTAAACCTAATAGACTGACTCTTAACTCCTGATCTAGGAGGTAAAGAGTTTATATCTTTATTTTTCCTTCAAAAAGAAGCAAGATGGTTAGAGTTTCCACAATTATAGCATTTCTTTCAAGGAGCATTAGAATCAGACACAACAGTTTTTGCAACAAATTTAACAGGATTTACCTTTGGCTTTTCAGTCTGTTTGATAGCAATGGGCTTAATTGGCAAAGTCCCTTTCTCACTTTTACCATCTTTATAACCTAACCCCTCTTTCCAGTTTCCACTACTTAGAATATTTTGAGTTGTTCTGCCTGAGTTAGTCCAAGTCCTGATGATTTCTTATTCTTTTTCTAATTCAGTTTTTAGATAATCATTCTGTTTAAGCAATTCATTCTTAACATACACATCATTATCTCTCTCTGTCTGAATAGTGTTCATCTTGACTAACTCTTCTTCAAGATAGCTAATTCTGTTTTTGTACTTTAGCTTTTCAGATTTTAATTTTTCATTCTCTAAAGTCTGATCTCTATAGCTAATATAAATGTTTTTCAGTAAATAATCTCGACTCAATAATATCTTCTGTATCAAAAGCATGAGTTGAAGAGGTACCTCTAGTTCAGCAGCATTAGAACTGCTATCAGCACTTGCCATTAAGGCATAGTTCACCTCTTCTTCAGATTCTGAAGTGTCTGCCCAGTTTTTCTTCTTTGTGATAAGTGCCTGGCCTTTTCACCTTTTCCTTTCTTGCAATCAGGAGAGATGTGGCCTCTTTCACCATAATTGTAGCATTTGACATTTGAGTTATCTCCTCTGTCAGACTTTCCTCCTTTGCCTTCAGTCTTTCTGAACCCTTTCTTGTCAGAACTTCCACCTTTCCTGGAAAACTTCTTACCCTTTCTGAATTTCTTGTAGGCTATCTTTATGATACCCTTCACCATAAGAGCACACAGTTGCATCATCTCTGCATCAACATCCACTTCAGATAAATTTTCAGATTCTGAATCATCATTATTAGAATCTGATGACTCTGAATCAGACTGTATGATGAGAGCCTTTTTTTTGCCTTCCTAGAGACAATTGGCTTTTCTTCAGTCTTTAAAGCAACTGCCTTAGACTTCCCTCCATGCCTCTTCTTTCTTTGCTCCATCTCAAGTTCATGAGTCTTGAGCATCCCATAGATTTCATCAAGAGACATATCAACAAGTTCATAGTTGTCTCTTATTGTAGTAGCTTTCAAATCCCACTTTTCAGGAAGAGCTAGTAGGAATTTCAGATTTGAATCTTTTAGATCATATTCCTTATCCACTAGTGACAGATCATTCAACAATTTTGTGAATCTGTCATATGTATCAGTTAGTGACTCATCAGATTTTGAGTCAAAGTGCTCATACTCCTGTGTGAGTATTGTCTTCCTGTTCTTTTTGATGGCATTGGTTCCTTGACATCTCACTTCCAATGCATCCCAGATTTTTTTTGTAGTCTTGCATCCAATCACCCTGTTTGAAATGACATTGTCAAGTGCACTATGAAGCAAGTGTCTTACTTTTGCATCCTTGCCTAGTGAAGAGATGTCTTCAGTGGTGAGTTCTCTCTTTTCTTTGGGGATCATCTTCTGTGGCTCATTCCCAACTACAACATAAAGCTTTATGGGCTTGTGTGGACCATCATAAATTCTGTCTAAATATTTTGGATTTGTAGCTTCCAGAAACATGGCCATATTCACACTCCATACAGGGTACTCAGACACCCTGAGCATAGGAACCCTGATGGTTTCATATCTACTGGTGTTTTGAATGGGTTGAACCTTTGCAAGTTCTTGAGGGTCTTGTGTTTTTGATTGATCAGACATGATTGATTGTTTTTTTGGATCTTAACTGTTTGTAAGCTTAACAGATTGACTTTGATACCACTTGTTAGGCCTCAATGATACTATAGAAGGGGGTTGAATATAGTATCTACAATCAATTTAATTATTAACACAAGTATGTAACAGAAAACAAGTTTATTCAATATATCAAACTCTGTTACAGTAGGTTTAATCTACTCTTTCAGTGATGTATGATATCACTAAGAGCTGCTAGGGCTACATTGAATAATATTCTCGTGAATGATAACATATATAGTGTAAACCCTAATCTGTGTTTATATACTACACAGTTACAAGATATCTCCTAATTGATATGATATGTTCTGTTTCCTAAAATACACCAATCAGAGATTATCTACTGTAGTCCTTTAACTGTATAACTCTTCAAGCATATCTTCTTTTGTTTAATATAGATCCTCCTGTAAATCAGCCGCTTTTCATCCCTGAAGTGCATCCGCACTTAAGTTCTGATGTAAGTCCCGATGGCTTAAGTTCTGATAACTTCCTGTCTTCAGTAAGTTCTGATATCCAGTTAAGTTCTGAAAGTAAGTTATGAAACTAAACAAATCAGATTAGACATGACATCACAAATATATCTAATAACCCCAAACAAAGAAATACCCAAAATCAATTAAGAACATTTAAACTCTATAAACCCTAATTTTTGGATTCGAGAATCAAACTTAATTTTCTATATGTTATTGAACTCCAAATTAGTCATATAATATACCAAAATGACCAGGAAGAGATTATCTAAATGATTCTAGCATCAAATCAAATCAACAACATCACCTTAATTTCTGCACTGAAATGGTCGATTGAATCAGAAAGTATTTTTCGAGAGTTTCGATTTGATATATGGCATGCCCGAATCGGAGTTCGATAATGCCTTCGTCCGTGCGTTTGATCTTCAAGAACGCCGTGTTTTTAGGGTTTTCTCTGTAAATTCTATATTGTTACTGACTAATTCTGATTTAACGAATAAAATAAAATAAGAAAAGGGCTATATATATTTATGGAATATTGGCTCGTGTTGGATCAATAAATTAGTTGTTTAGTCGTAAGTAACTGCAAAACGATCCAAAAATAAATTACTTAGCCTCTAAGTAACTATAAAAATGAAACAATTTAATATCAGATTTGGGTAATTATCAAAACCGAGCTTCTTATAAAACACCCTATGAGAAAATAATGTAAAAATATCCCGTCTCTCGAGAATACGGGTTTTATTGATTTACCGAAATGATTATTGTATCGAAAATTTTGCGCCGGGACGCGCACATGTCAAACCGTAATCCAGATCGAAAAAGTTTAAACACGGATAATGTCCGGAATTACTAGATTCGGTTAGGAAGGAGTTTTCGAAAGAGTTTCGGGTTGTAAAAACGTAAAAACGGTTGAGGTTGGACGATTCTTGGTTTTATAAAATAGTTCTGTAATTATACAGAAAATAATTATTAAATCTGTAAATCATTATATAAATCATATAACGATCCAAAACAATTACCAGAAAAATACCATAATTATCTATACTTTATTCTGGACATATAAAATCAAAATACTTACACTTTATCACATATAAATACCCAAATATAAATATCAGTCATCAGATAATTCACCAAAATTCCCATAATAATCACATAATAATTATTTATTGATAAAAATGATTGTACGATATTTCCCGGATATTACAAAACAATTTCAATTTACCGATATCAATAAGATCGGATTTCAAATAACTTTTGAAAATAAAATATTTAAGTAAATATTTTCAGAAATTAACAAGGATCGATACAACACTTAACAATTAGCACATAACCATTTAATAACACAAACTTGTCAAACATGAATAAAATATCCACCATTTTATTCCTTCCAAATCAGAAAATCACATAAATATATTCAAATAATAGTAATAATAATTCTGAAAAATACGGAATAATACAATCTACCCTCCTTAAAATGATTCCGTCCTCGGAATCAGCAGAAGAGAGTACTAGGGATTTTCTGAACAACTTTTCAATCTTGAATATGTAACTTTTTTCAAAATTTTAAATAACACTGAAATTCCTTATACCATATAATTATCATGGGAGCTTCACTCCGCACCGTTGTTCCTTCCACATCCTTTGACCAGTTCCTCAATAAAATCACTTGTACCGATCGAGAGAAAGAAGAAAATAGAGAAAGATAGAGAAAAAGAAAGAGAAGGAGAGATATAGACAAATAGAGAAAGAAATAAAGAGACAGTCTGACTTCGTTATATGCCACCGATATTCTAATCGCATTGCGATCCACTGTTGATGTTGGTAATTTCATCTAAAAATCTTACTTTCCATTGACCTGGATAACTCATCTCAACTTGATTCGCATACCTTCGAGTATTTGAAATAATAAAATCATGGAAGTTCAAAGAGAAAATAATTTTATATCATAACGGATGTCCCACGATTGTGGTTACCAAAATCTGAATTTAGGAGAAAGTTTTGTGAAATGAAAGAATAACTGAGAGATCAATATGATCAAACGAACTTGGTTTTGTGTGTCCAAATTAAGACACTATTAAAGCTTGTTAAACTTCTTGTAGTCACAACACACACAAGTGATGGCGTCCCATCCAACTCCTATCACACAGACAGGTATACCTTGTGTCCCTTATAATTAGGGTTGTTCATCTCAGTCAGAATGAAAGAATATCAAAGGAATCCAAAATCAAATGAATAAAACTGAAAAAAATTTCAAAGCTGATATTTCTAAAGGAACTGAAATCCAGAGAACAAAATTCTGGCATCAAATGAGCAAGTGGTGTCACATCACCAAGAAGCTCTCCACCATATAAGAAAAGTAGAAGTTAAATTATCATAATTTAGAAGAGCTATCAAAACCTGAAAATAGGTTTCATGACAACCTCTGGCACAGTACACGATTGAAAACGGGTGTTTAAGGAATATATCATCTAACATATATCTCTTTTTAAGAGATGTCAGAAGAAGTTATAGAAAGAGAAGGTATTGCCAAGGTCTTAATACTTATCTTCTATTTGAACTCTTCTGTTGACTCTTCACCCAATTCTAGACACTTCTTCACATTTTAAGGATATCGATAATCTTCATCGTCGTCGAGTCATAGTAGCCTCGAAAGATTCCACAATAGAAGTTTGAAGCTTCCCGGAGTTCCATCCAGCTCAGCACAACCATCTCAAACGAATGCACCTATCTTAATTTCTTATTGGTACTATATCCAATAGTCCAACAAGAACTCGATATGAGCTCAAGCATCCTCACATAGCTATACACACCCCTACACACTCTCGTTTCTAGTTTACTATAACCTCAGCTCTGATACCAACCTGTAACGCCCCCAAATCCGGGGTCAGAGGATTTGGTCGTCACTATAAAACCTCAATTTAACCTGTTTAATCAATAAACAAATACTAGCGGAAGATATTTATCATCTATGACCCCAAACTAATCCAAGATCTTTTAAGGTTACAGTTCTAGAAACAAGAATTCCAAATTCCATAAATAATTTTCACTTCCTTTTAAAACTCTTTTCAACAAATTCCAATTCAATACTAACCCGCTAGTATAACCTAAAAAAGAAGTATACTAGGTCCAACTATAAAATAACACAATTATAATATAATATAATATAAACAACATTTCATAACAGAACTTACACTAGCCTGCAAACCCTGGACCAACCACCTTCCAAGAGCTTCTTCTTTGCTTCCTCGAATTACGCGTCTAAACAGCGCAAGGTAATCCTCACTGGAGGTTAAATTTAAAAACAGGCAAATATGAGCGGAAGAATTGCTCAACAAGTTCATTATAACATAAATAAGGTCATTTTGATATAAAACTGACATCTGCACTCCCGCGGAACATTTTAAAATCATAATTGCTGAAACTGAAATTTATTATAGAATTATATAATTATTTCTCACTGTATTCAAAACTCTTTCTATATTTTCGAGCGAAATGCTTCAGCAATACTTTGAATCTTGACGAGGATAAAACTCATAAAACCGTGTTTACGGAAATATCGTAAACAATAATAACAAGAAGCAATGATTATGGATTGAATTATAAACTTTATTCAAAACCAAACTCTTGATATTAATACTCATTTTGTTGTCATATCAAATTAGATATCAATACGAACTTTAATGCTCACAATATCCCATACTGAAGTCAGCATGAATTATCTATACTAATACCACCTTTGATATTTAACAACAAAGTAAGTATTAGCATAAATCAGAAACTGAATCAAAATTTCATTTCACCATTAGTCCAAAATAGAAACAGTTTTTAAATCATTTATTCTATGATTATCAAAATAATATAATAATTTAGATTGGGATCATTCACCGACGGACATACTATCACATGCTGATCAGCCTGTGTGATAGCACAAGGTCATGATTCATAGAAACATGTCCCCAAAATACGAGTACTCAAACAAAAAGGCAATATATCTTCCTGTGACACAAATTGTGTCATAATATTTCATATGACACTTAGAAATAGCCCTCCGCTGGACCGTCCGCCCCAGTCACTTACGCATTGATCCAATCTTAAAGCCTTTTTTTTGAAAAGAGGTCATAATAATTGACACCCAGATAATTTTATTCCCCCATTTACTTGGGTAGGGATATTTGCAACCAACTCATCTTTCTCAAAATCCAAAACATTTATAAATCCAGTAATGTGATGGGTAAAATCACTTAGCTATTCTGAACATAGAATAACAGAAGAGTACTTGCATAAACAGAATCATTTAATTCAGCGATATGTAAAACATTTATCTATTCTGAACCGAGAATAAGGAAAGCAATACTTGCATAAGAAGATTTAAAAATAAATATCACTTGAACAATTAGTGATGATATGGATACTTGCCTTTGGGATTTAGCAGTTAGTCACACTCGCAAAGACGCAACTATTTTGACACTCTGTCCCAAAACATCACTGTTTTTATTCTACTAATCCATTAGCCTGCTGCTCATGCAGTGCTGTAACCCAATATTCCATACTATTCAACTCTAGTATCCATCCATTCCATCTGGTCCTGATCGTCTTAAAGGACTCGTATCTATAATTAGAAAATAACATTTTACTCGTTTAAACGATAATTACTCGACGAACTGATCGTCAAAATCCTATCGTCTACCCATACGATAGCCGCACATAATTATAACAGTCAAATATAAGAATTCTGACTCACTTACGCACGTAATTCACATATAATGTAAACACATAACTCACGTATCACATAATTCAAATCACATATGACTCGGACTAGGTACGTTTAAAACTGAAATCGGGTCAAAATATGATTACTGAACAATAAATGACTCGCAAAACAAGTGACCTTTTGAAACAAAAGAATTTGGCTCTCGAAATATTTTTAATGAAAGCGAAATATTCATCTGAGTCTATACGCGTTCGTTTCGTATTAAACAGACAAACGGTTTATTTAATATGAATTTTTGAACATTTTTCGGAATTAAAACGGGTCTCCGAATCATTTTATAATTAAATAATAGGGCTCGAACACCCGAATTTGACTTTAAAATAATTTAATAATAATTATCGAGCTTGGGACATAATTGTAAAATAATATTTTAAAGCTCGAACTATTTTTTCAGAATTTTAAATCAAAATAATTAATTAAATATAATTAAATAATCAATTAAAATTAATTAATAACTAATTAAATCAATTAATCAATTAATATTTAATTTAATTGATTAATTAAACAATTAATTATCAACTAAAATTAATTAACTAAATAATTTAGATTTATTCTGAAATTAAAAATAATTTTTGGAATAATTAAATAATAAATTTTAGAATTTTAAAAATAATTAAACAATTACTAAAAATAACTATAAAAAGAAAATATAATTTTTTTGAAAATAAACATAACAGAAATCACGTTTTTATAACTTTTCATAACACAAATCCTATTTTTGAAAACTTTTAAAACTGGAATAATAAATTTGAAAATCACGGACAACTTTAGGGGCCAGACTGAAGTTTGTCCCCTCTCGTCGTCCCTGACAACCTTGCCGACCAAAACTACATGGCCGCCGCCATAAGGCTTTTTCCGCGGCCTCAAAATAGCTCAGATTCGCAGACGAATAGCAGGGGATAATCTTCACACTTCCAGAAACATACCCCCGTGAATAATTAGAGCAAACAATCACTGAGTTTCCCAGAAAAATTGATCAAAAATCCAGATGCCAACGAACGGCGTTTTCCGGCGATCAGCTTCGGGGAATCCTTTGTTAATCTAGTACATACCATTCGATTTGTCTTTCGACGATCTACAAGTTGCCACAATCAATTTTAACGAATAACCCCAAACAAAGAAATACCCAAAATCAATTAAGAACATTCAAACCCTATAAATCCTAATTTTTGAATTCGAGAATCAAACTTAATTTTCTATATGTTATTGAACTCCAAATTAGTCATATAATATACCAAAATGACCAGGAAGAAATTATCTACATGATTCTAGCATCAAATCATATCAACAACATCAAGAACAAAAATTCATATTTTAATTATCAAATCATTCGAATTAAAATAAATAACAAAATAACCTTGATTTCTGCACTGAAATGGTTGATTGAATCAGAAATTATTTTTTGAGAGCTTCGATTTGATATATGGCACGCCCGAATCAGAGTTCGATAACACCTTCGTCCGTGCGTTTGATTTTCAAGAACGCTGTGTTTTTAGGGTTTTCTCTGTAAATTCTATATTATTACTGACTGATTCTGATTTAACGAATAAAATGAAATAAGAAAAGGGCTATATATATTTATGGAATATTGGCTCGTGTTGGATCAATAAATTAGTTGCTTAGTCGCTAAGTAACTGCAAAATGATTCAAAAATAGATTACTTTGCCGCTAAGTAACTATAAAAATGAAACAATTTAATATCAGATTTGGGTAATTATCAAAACCGAGCTTCTTATAAAACACCCTATGAGAAAATAATGTAAAAATATCCCGTCTCTCGAGAATACGGGTTTTATTGATTTACCGAAATGATTATTGTATCGAAAATTTTACGCTGGGACGCGCACATGTCAAACCGTAATCCGGATCGAAAAAGTTAAAACACGGAAAATGTCCGGAATTACTAGATTCGATTAGGAAGGAGTTTTCGGAAGAGTTTCAGGTTGTAAAAACGTAAAAATGGTTGAGGTTGGACGATTCCCGGTTTTATAAAATAGTTTTGTAATTATACAGAAAATAATTATTAAATCTGTAAATCATTATAAAATTATATAACGATCCAAAACAATTACCAGAAAAATACCATAATTATCTATGCTTTATTCCGGACATATAAAAATCAATATACTAACACTTTATCACATATAAACACCCAAATATAAATATCAATCATCAGATAATTCACCAAAATTCCCATAATAAACACATAATAATTATTTATTGATAAAAATGATTGCACGATATTTCCCGGATATTATAAAACAATTTCAATTTACCGATATCAATAAGACCGGCTTTCAAATAACTTTTGAAAATAATATATTTAAGTAAATATTTTCAGAAATTAACAAGGATCTATACAACACTTAACAATTCGCACATAACCATTTAATAACACAAACTCGTCAAATAGGAATAAAATATCCACCATTTTATTTCTTCCGAATGAGAAAATCACATAAATATATTCAAATAATAATAATAATAATAATTCTGAAAAATACGGAATATTACAATCTACCCTCATTATAAGGATTCTGCCCTCGGAATCAGCATAAAAGAGTACTATGAATTTTCTGACCAACTTTTCAATCTTGCATATGTAACTTTTCTCAAAATTTCAAATAACACTGAAATTCCTTATACCATACAATTATCACGGGAGCTTCACTCCGCACCGTTGTTCCTTCCACATCCTTTGACCAGTTCCTCAATAAAATCACTTGTACCGATCGAGAGAAAGAAGAATAGAGAGAAAGATAGAGAAAAAGAAAGAGAAGGAGAGATATAGACAAATAGAGAAAGAAATAAAGAGACAGACTGACTTCGTTATATGCCACCGATATTCTAATCGCATTGCGATCCACTGTTGATGTTGGTAATTTCATCTAAAAATCTTACTTTCCATTGACCTGGATAACTCATCTCAACTTGATTCGCATACCTTCGAGTATTTGAAATAATAAAATCATGGAAGTTCAAAGAGAAAATAATTTTATATCATAACGGATGTCCCACGATTGTGGTTACCAAAATCTGAATTTAGGAGAAAGTTTTGTGAAATGAAAGAATAACTGAGAGATCAATATGATCAAACGAACTTGGTATTGTGTGTCCAAATTAAGACACTACTAAAGGTTGTTAACCTTCTTGTAGTCACAACACACACAAGTGATGGCGTCCCATCCAACTCCTATCACACAGACAGGTATACCTTGTGTCCCTTATAATTAGGGTTGTTCATCTCAGTCAGAATAAAAGAATATCAAAGGAATCCGAACTCAAATGAATAAAACTGAAAAAAATTTCAAAGCTGATATTTCTAAAGGAACTGAAATCCAGAGAACAAAATTCTGGCATCAAATGAGCAAGTGGTGTCACATCACCAAGAAGCTCTCCACCATATAAGAAAAGTGGAAGTTAAATTATCATAATTTGGCAGAGCTATTAAAACCTGAAAATAGGTTTCATGATAACCTCTGGCACAGTACGCGATTGAAAATGGGTGTTTAAGGAATATATCATCTAACATATATCTCTTTTTAAGAGATGTCAAAAGAAGTTATAGAAAGAGAAGGTATTGCCAAGGTCTTAATTCTTATCTTCCATTTGAACTCTTCTATTGACTCTTCACCCAATTCTAGATACTTCTTCACGTTTTAAGGATATCGATAATCTTCATCATCGTCAAATCGTAGTAGCCTCGAAAGATTCCACAATAGAAGTTTGCAGCTTCCTGGAGTTCCATCCAGCTCAGCACAACCATCTCAAACGAATGCACCTATCTTAACTTACTCATTGGTACTATATCCAATAGTCCAACAAGAACTCAATATGAGCTCAAATGTCCTCACATAGCTATACACACCCCTACACACTCACGTTTCTGGTTTACTATAACCTCAGCTCTGATACCAACCTGTAACGCCCCCAAATCCGGGGTCAGAGGATTTGGTCGTCACTATAAAACCTCAATTTAATCTGTTTAATCAATAAACAAATACTAGCGGAAGATATTTATCATCTATGACCCCAAACTAATCCAAGATCTTTTAAGGTTACAGTTCTAGAAACAAGAATTCCAAATTCCATAAATAATTTTCACTTCCTTTTAAAACTCTTTTCAACAAATTCCAATTCAATATTAACCCGCTAGTATAACCTCAAAAAGAAGTATACTAGGCCCAACTATAAAATAACACAATTATAATATAATATAATATAAACAACTTTTCATAACAGAACTTACACTAGCCCGCAAACCCTGGACCAACCACCTTCCAAGAGCTTCTTCTTTGCTTCCTCGAATTACGCGTCTAAACAGCGCAAGGTAATCCTCACTGGAGGTTAAATTTAAAAACAGGCAAATATGAGCGGAAGAATTGCTCAACAAGTTCATTATAACATAAATAGGGTCATTTTGATATAAAACTGACATCTGCACTCGCGCAGAACATTTTAAAATCATAATTGCTGAAACTGAAATTTATTGAAGAATTAGATAATTGTTTCTCACTGTATTCAAAACTCTTTTGATATTTTCGAGCGAAATGCTTCAGCAATACTTTGAATCTTGACGAGGATAAAACTCATAAAACCGTATTTACGGAAATATCGTAAACAATAATAACAAGAAGCACTGATTATGGATTGAATTATAAACTTTATTCAAAACCAAACTCTTGATATTAATACTCATTTTGTTGTCATATCAAATTAGATATCAATACGAACTTTAATGCTCACAATATCCCATACTGAAGTCAGCATGAATTATCTATACTAATACCACATTTGATATTTAACAACAAAGTAAGTATTAGCATAAATCAGAAACTGAATCAAAACTTCATTTCACCATTTGTCCAAAATAGAAACAGTTTATAAATCATTTGTTTTATGATTATCAAAATAATATAATAATTTAGATTGGGATCATTCACCGACGGACATACTATCACATGCTGATCAGCCCGTGTGATAACACAAGGTCATGATTCATAGAAACATGTCCCCAAAACATGAGTACTCAAACAAAAAGGCAATATATCTTCCTGTGACACAAATTATGTCATAATATTTCATATGACACTTAGAAATAGCCCTCCGCTGGACCGTCCGCCCCAGTCACTTACGCATTGATCCAATCTTAAAGCCTTTTTTTATAAAGAGGTCATAATAATTGACACCCAAATAATTTTATTCCCCCATTTACTTGGGTAGGAATATTTGCAACCAACTCATCTTTCTCAAAATCCAAAACATTTATAAATACAGTAATTTGATGGGTAAAATCACTTAGCTATTCTGAACATAGAATAGCAGAAGAGTACTTGCATAAACAGAATCATTTAATTCAGCGATATGTAAAACATTTATCTATTCTGAACCGAGAATAAGGAAAGCAATACTTGCATAAGAAGATTTAAAAATAAATATCACTTGAACAATTAGTGATGATAGGGATACTTGCCTTTGGGATTTAGCAGTTAGTCACACTCGCAAAGACGCATCTATTCTGACACTCTGTCCCAAAATATCACTGTTTTTATTCTACTAATCCATTAGCCTGCTGCTCATGCAGTGCTGTAACCCAATATTCCATATTATTCAACTCTAGTATCCATCCATTCCATCTCGTCCTGATCGTCTTAAAGGACTCGTATCTATAATTAGAAAATAACATTTTACTCGTCTAAACGGTAATTACTCGAAGAACTGCGCGTCAAAATCCTATCGTCTACCCATACGATAGCCGCACATAGTTATAACAATCAAAGATAAGAATTCTTACTTACGCACGTAATTCATATATCATGTAAACACATAACTTACATATCACATAATTCAAATCACATATGACTCGGACTAGGTACGTTTAAAACTGAAATCTGGTCAAAATATGATTTACTGAACAATAAATGACTCGCAAAATAAGCGACCTTTTGAAACAAACGAATTTGGCTCTCGAAATATTTTTAATGAAAGCGGAATATTCATCTGAGTCTATACGCGTTCGTTTCGTATTAAACAGACAAACAGTTTATTTAATATGAATTTTTGAACATTTTTCGAAATTAAAACGGGTCTCCGAATCATTTTATAATTAAAAAATAGGGCTCGAACACCCGAATCTGACTTTAAAATAATTTAATAATAATTATCGAGCTTGGGACATAATTGTAAAATAATATTTTAAAGCTCGAACTATTTTTTCAGAATTTTAAATCAAAATAATTAATTAAATCTAATTAAATAATCAATTGAAATTAATTAATAACTAATTAAATCAATTAATCAATTAATATTTAAATTAGTTGATTAATTAAATAATTAATTATCAACTAAAATTAATTAACTAAATAATATAGATTTATTCTGAAGTTAAAAATAATTTTTGGAATAATTAAATAATAAATTTTGGAATTTTAAAAATAATTAAACAATTACTAAAAATAACCATAAAAAGAAAATATAATTTTTTTTGAAAATAAACATAACAGAAATCATGTTTTTATAACTTTTCATAACAGAAATCCTATTTTCGAAAACTTTTAAAACTGGAATAATAAATGTGAAAATCAGGGACAACTTTAGGGGCCAGACTAAAGTTTGTCCCCCTGTCGTCGTCCCCGACGACCTTGCCGGCCGGAACTCCATGGCCGCCGCCATAAGGCTTTTCCCGCGGCCTCAAAATAACCCAGATTCGCAGACGAATAGGAGGGGATAATCTTCACACTTCCAGAAACATACCCCCGTGAACAATTAGAGCAAACAATCACTGAGTTTCCCAGAAAAATTGATCAAAAATCCCGATGCCAGCGAGCGGCGTTTTCCGGCGATCAGCTTCGGGGAATCCTTTGTTAATCTAGTACATACCATTCGATTTGTCTTTCGACGATCTACAAGTTGCCACAATCAATTTTAACGAATAACCCCAAACAAAGAAATACCCAAAATCAATTAAGAACATTCAAACCCTATAAACCCTAATTTTTGAATTCGAGAATCAAACTTAATTTTCTATATGTTATTGAACTTCAAATTAGTCATATAATATACCAAAATGACCAGGAAGAAATTATCTACATGATTCTAGCATCAAATCATATCAACAACATCAAGAACAAAAATTCATATTTTAATTATCAAATCATTCGAATTAAAATAAATAACAAAATAACCTTGATTTCTGCACTGAAATGGTTGATTGAATCATAAATTATTTTTTGAGAGCTTCGATTTGATATATGGCACGCCTGAATCAGAGTTCGATAACGCCTTCGTCCGTGCGTTTGATTTTCAAGAACGCTGTGTTTTTAGGGTTTTCTCTGTAAATTCTATATTATTACTGACTGATTCTGATTTAACAAATAAAATGAAATAAGAAAAGGGCTATATATATTTATGGAATATTGGCTTGTGTTGGATCAATAAATTAGTTGATTAGTCGCTAAGTAACTGCAAAACGATTCGAAAATAAATTACTTAGCCGCTAAGTAACTATAAAAATGAAACAATTTAATATCAGATTTGGGTAATTATCAAAACCGAGCTTCTTATAAAACACCCTATGAGAAAATAATGTAAAAATATCCCGTCTCTCGAGAATACGGGTTTTATTGATTTATCGAAATGATTATTGTATCAAAAATTTTACGCCGGGACGCGCACATGTCAAACCGTAATCCGGATCGAAAAAGTTAAAACACGGAAAATGTCCGGAATTACTAGATTCAGTTAAGAAGGAGTTTTCGGAAGAGTTTCGGATTGTAAAAACGTAAAAACGGTTGAGGTTGGACGATTCTCGGTTTTATAAAATAATTTTTTAATTATACATAAAATAATTATTAAATCTGTAAATCATTTTAAAATTATATAACGATCCAAAACAATTACCAGAAAAATACCATAATTATCTATGCTTTATTCCGGACATATAAAAATCAATATACTTACACTTTATCACATATAAACACCCAAATATAAATATCAATCATCAGATAATTCACCAAAATTCCCATAATAATCACATAATAATTATTTATTGATAAAAATGATTGCACGATATTTCCCGAATATTACAAAACAATTTCAATTTACCGATATCAATAAGATCGGCTTTCAAATAACTTTTGAAAATAATATATTTAAGTAAATATTTTCAGAAATTAACAAGGATCTATACAACACTTAACAATTAGCACATAACCATTTAATAACACAAACTCGTCAAATAGGAATAAAATATCCACCATTTTATTCCTTCCGAATGAGAAAATCACATAAATATATTCAAATAATAATAATAATAATTCTGAAAAATACGGAATATTACAATCTACCCTCATTATAAGGATTCCGTCCTCGGAATCAGCAGAAGAGAGCACTATGGATTTTCTGACCAACTTTTCAATCTTGCATATGTAACTTTTCTCAAAATTTCAAATAACACTGAAATTCCTTATACCATACAGTTATCACGGGAGCTTCACTCCGCACCGTTGTTCCTTCCACATCCTTTGACCAGTTCCTCAATAAAATCACTTGTACCGATCGAGAGAAAGAAAAATAGAGAGAAAGATAGAGAAAAAGAAAGAGAAGGAGAGATATAGACAAATAGAGAAAGAAATAAAGAGACAGACTGACTTCGTTATATGCCACCGATATTCTAATCGCATTGCGATCCACTGTTGATGTTGGTAATTTCATCTAAAAATCTTACTTTCCATTGACCTGGATAACTCATCTCAACTTGATTCGCATACCTTCGAGTATTTGAAATAATAAAATCATGGAAGTTCAAAGGGAAAATAATTTTATATCATAACGGATGTCCCACGATTGTGGTTACCAAAATCTGAATTTGAGAGAAAGTTTTGTGAGATGAAAGAATAACTGAGAGATCAATATGATCAAACGAACTTGGTATTGCGTGTCCAAATGAAGACACTACTAAAGGTTGTTAACCTTCTTGTAGTCACAACACACACAAATGATGGCGTCCTATCCAACTCCTATCACACAGACATGTATACCTTGTGTCCCCTATAATTAGGGTTGTTCATCTCAGTCAGAATAAAAGAATATCAAAGGAATCCAAAATCAAATGAATAAAACTGAAAAGATTTCAAAGCTGATATTTCTAAAAGAATTGAAATCGAGAGAACAAAATTCTCGCATCAAATGAGCAAGTGGTGTCACATCACCAAGAAGCTCACCACCATATAAGAAAAGTGGAAGTTAAATTATCATAATTTGGCAGAGCTATCAAAACCTGAAAATAGGTTTCATGATAACCTCTGGCACAGTACGCGATTGAAAACGGGTGTTTAAGGAATATATCATCTAACAGATATCTCTTTTTAAGAAATGTCAAAAGAAGTTATAGAAAGAGAAGGTATTGCCAAGGTCTTAATACTTATCTTCCATTTGAACTCTTCACCCAATTCTAAACACTTCTTCACGTTTTAAGGATATCGATAATCTTCATCGTCGTCGAATCGTAGTAGCCTCGAAAGATTCCACAATAGAAGTTTGCAGCTTCCTGGAGTTCCATTCAGCTCAGCACAACCATCTCAAACGAATGCACCTATCTTAACTTACTTGTTGGTACTATATCCAATAGTCCAACAGGAACTCGATATGAGCTCAAGCGTCATCACATAGCTATATAAACCCCTACACACTTTCATTTCTAGTTTACTATAACCTCAACTCTGATACCAACCTGTAACACCCTTAAATTCGGGGTCAGAGGATTTGGTCGTCACTATAAAATCTCAATCCAATTTAACATGTTTAATCAATAAACAAATGCCAGTGGAAGATATTTATCATCTATGACCCCAAACTAATCCAATTTCTTTTAAGGTTACAGTTCTAGAAACAAGAATTTCAAATTCCATAAATAATTTTCACTTCCTTTTAAAACTCTTTTCAACAAATTCCAATTCAATACTAACCCGCTAGTATAACCTCGAAAAGAAGTATACTAGGCCCAACTATAAAATAACACAATTATAATATAATATATTATAAACAAATTTTCATAACAGAACTTACACTAGCCCGTAAACCATGGACCAACCACCTTCCAAGAGCTTTTTCTTTTCTTCCTCGAATTACGCGGCTAAACAGCGCAAGGTAATCCTCACTGGAGGTTAAATTTAAAAACAGGCAAGTATGAGTGGAAGAATTGATCAGCAAGTTCATTATAACATATATAGGGTCGTTTTGATATAAAACTGACATCTGTACTCGCACAGAACATTTTAAAATCATAATTGCTGAAATAGAATTTTTTTAAAGAATCAGATAATTGTTTCTTACTGTATTCAAAACTCTTTTGATATTTTCGAGCGAAATGCTTCAGCAATACTTTGAATCTTGACGAGGATAAAACTCATAAAACCGTGTTTATGGAAATTTTGTAAACAACAATAACAAGACGCAATGATTATGGATTGAATCATAAACTTTATTCAAAGCCGAACTCTTGATATTAATACTTATTTTGTTGTCATTCCAAATTAGATATCAATACGAACTTTGATGCTCACAACATCCCATACTGAAGTTAGCATCAATCATCTATACTAATACCATCTTTGATATTTAACAACAAAGTAATTATCAGCATAAATCAGAAACTGAATCAAAACTACATTTCACCATTAGTCCAGAACAGACCAGTTGATAAACCATTTATTATATGATTATCAAAACAATATAATTATTTATATTGGGATTATTCACCGACGGACGTACTATCATATGCTGATCAGCCCGTGTGATAGCACAAGGTCATGATTCATAGAAACATGCCCCTAAAATACGAGTACTTAAACAAAAAGGCAATATATCTGTCTGTGGCATAAATTGTGTCATAATATTTCATATGACACTTAGAAATAGACCTCCACTGGACCATCCGCCCCTGTTACTTACGTATTGACCAATCTGAAAACCTTTTTTTTGAAAAGTTGTCATAATCATTGACACCCAAATAATTTTATTCCCCCATTTACTTTGGTAGCAATATTTGCAACCAACTCATCTTTCTCAAAATCCAAAATATTTATAAATCCAGTAATTTGATAGGTAAAATCACTTAGCTATTCAGAACATAGAATATCAAAAGAGGACTTGCATAAACAGAATCATTTAATTCAGTGATATGTAAAACATTTATCTATTCTAAACCGAGAATAAGAAAGCAATACTTGCATAAGAAGATTTAAAAATAAATATCACTTGAACAATAAGTGATGATAAGGATACTTGCCTTTGGGATTTAGCAGTTAGTCACACTCGCAAAGACGCATCTATTCTGACACTCTGTCTCAAAATATTACCGTCTTTATTCTACTAATCCATTGGCCTGCTGCTCATGCAGTGTTGTAACCCAATATTCCATACTATTCAACTCTAGTCTCCATCCATTCCATCTGGTCCTGATCATCTTGAACGAATCGTATCTATAATTAGAAAATAATATTTTACCTCGTCTAAACGATAATTACTCGACGAACTGCGCGTTAAAATCCTATCGTCTACTCTGTTAGATATATTTGATAATGTCATGGCTAATATGTTTTATGTTTCGCTTTCAGATCTTATTGAACATGATGAATCAGTACTTAACTGTTGATCAGTACTTATACTAGAAGTCAAGACTTAAGGATATCAGTACGTATGTTATCAAGAGATAATCATCAGAAGATAGATATCAGAACTTAAGTGCTGAAGGATAATCAGATAAGGACAGTAGCTGATTAAAGGAAATAAGACTGAGATAAACATAAGAAGAGATATGCATGAAGAAGGAATTCCGTGAAGAATGGAATACTTGGAAGAAAAGATATCTGATTGATATATTTTAGGAAGCAGAATTATATTCCATATCAATTAGCGATTATCTTGCAACTGTGTAGTATATAAACACAGATATAGGGTTTACACTATAAGTGTTATCATTATTAGAAAAGATTATTCATTATAACCCTAGCAGCTCTCGTGATATTTGTTCATCACTGAGAGGTAACAGTTCCATACTGTAACAGAGTTTATTGTTTCAATAAAGTTTGTTTTCTGTTACTTAAGTTCTTAAAGTTCGATTTGAGTGTACTATACACTATATTCACCCCCTCTACATTGTGTGTGTGACCTAACAATTGGTATCAGAGCTACTCTGTTAACACACATACAGTTAAAGATCCAAACACAATCATGTCGGACACAGAAACTCCAACTAAGCCTACCACAACTGAGGAACCACCAAAGACACAAATTCAGAGTCGGTATGAGACCATCAGAGTCCCCATACTGAGACCATCTGAATATCCCATATGGAAGGTAAGGATGACCATGTTCCTGGAAGCAACAGATCCAGAATACCTTGATAGAATCAAGAAAGGCCCTCACAAACCAACCAAGCTCGCTGTTGCAGTTGCAGGTGAAGCAGCAAAGACCGTACCAAAGGAGAAGAGTGATTATACTGCTGAAGACATAGCATCAATTGCTAAGGATGCTAAGGTACGACACTTACTGCATAGTGCCATTGATAATGTAATGTCAAACAGGGTAATCAACTGCAAGACTGCTAAGGAGATATGGGATGCTCTGAAAACAAGATGTCAGGGAACTGACACAATTAAGAAGAATAGGAAGACAATACTCACTCAAGAGTATGAACACTTTGACTCAAAGGCTAATGAGTCATTGAATGATTTATATGATAGATTTGTCAAACTTTTGAATGATTTGTCATTGGTTGATAAAGAGTATGATCTTGAAGATTCAAACCTTAAGTTCCTGTTAGCTCTTCCTGAATGCTGGGATTTGAAGGCAACGACAATAAGATACAACTACAATCTTGATGAAACAACTCTTGACGAAATCTATGAAATGCTCAAGACTCATGAGCTGGAGATGGAACAAAGAAGCAAGAGGAAAGGAGGAAAGTCAAGGACAGTTGCTCTTAAGGCTGAAGAAGAATTCCCCAAAGCAGCTTCCTCAAAGAAAGACAAGGGTAAAGATCTTTTCATAAAGTCTAATACTGAGTCATCAAGTTCTGAGAGTAATGATGACTCAGATTCTGAAAGCTTGCCTGAGACTGATGCTGATGAGGAGATGATGAAGCTGTGTGCTCTTATGGTGAAAGGAATCACAAAGATTGCATACAGGAAGTTCAGGAAGGGAAAGAAGTTTTCCAGGAAAGGCATAAGTTCTGATAAGAAGAATTTCAGAAGATCTGAAGGCAGAGGAGGAAAATATGACAGAGGAGATTACACCAATGTTAAATGCTATAACTGTGGTGAGAAAGGCCACATATCTCCTGACTGCAAGAAGGTAAAGGGTGACAAAGGCAAGGCTCTTGTCACAAAGCAGAAAAGCTGGACAGACACCTCAGACTCTGAAAGTGAGGAGAACTATGCATTGATGGCAAATGCTGATAAAGAAAGTGCTGAGAGCAGTTCTGAAGCTGCTGAAACAAAGGTACCTCAGACTACTTATGATTTTCATACTGATGATGTTAATGAGTTGAGAAGATATCTTAAAACCATGTTTGTTAGCTATAGAGATCAAACTTTAACATGTGAAAGATTAACTTCTGAAAATCTTGCATTTAAGAAAAGGAATGATTTCTTAGAAAAAGAGTTAGTCATGTTCCATCAAACTCAGAAGGATAGAGATGATGCTTTTTATGTTAGGAATGAAGTGCTAAAATTAAATGAATCTCTAAAAACTGAGTTAGAAAAGGAAAGAGAGATTATCAGGACTTGGACTAACTCTGGCAAAACAACTCAAAATTTGCTAAGTAGTGGAAATTGGAAAGAGGGCTTAGGTTATGGAGAAGATAAGAAAGATAAAGGAACTGAAGAAATTAAGTCTTTTGATAAGCAAAAGCCAAAGTTAAAACCTGTTAAGTTTGTAACTGTAAAGTCTGAAAATGAAAAATCAGAAGTTACAAAGGAATCAACTTCTGACAAACTAAAACAGGAAAAGACAGCTGAAGTGAACATAGGCTTAATGACGAAGAAGCAGCTTAAACATAAGCTGAAAGATGTTAAGAATGCAAACAAGGTAAAAACACCTAGGAAAAATAGGAATGGAAAGGAAGGTGTGAATAAAAGCAATGATTATAAACCTGTTCCTGATGCTCCTAGGAAAATATGTCATAACTGTGGAAGTTCTAACCATTTGGCTTCTTTTTGCAGGAAGAATAAGAATATTAACTCCTTACCTTCAAAATCAGGAGTTAAGAGTCAGTCTGTTAGATACAAACCACAAAATCCTTGTTTTCATTGTGGTAGTTTATGGCATTCCATTTATACTTGTAAGGAATATCATAGTTTGTACTATGATTATTATCAAATAAAACCTTCTTTGAAGAAAGTTTCCATTGTTCCTTCTAGTGTAAATTCTGATTCAAAGTCTGATAGTATAAGTTCTGATAAGAAAAATGTTAACATAAACTCTGATGCTAAATCCGCTGCAAATGTTAACAAACTTAATAAGGCCAAAGGATCCAAGCAAGTCTGCGTCCTTAAAACTAATAATTAGTGGTCTTTGTGATTGCAGGGCAACATGAAAAATATTCTAGTTCTGGACAGTGGATGTTCAGGACATATGACTGGAAATAAGGCCCTGCTATCAGACTTTGTGGAGAAAGCTGGCCCAAGTGTTTTTTATGGAGATGGCAACATTGGAAAAACATTGGGATATGGCAATATCAATCTTGGAAATGTCATAATTAAACAAGTAGCTCTGGTCTCAGGACTTAAACACAACCTACTGAGTATAAGTCAAATCTGTGACAGAGGTTATCATGTTGATTTCTTTGAAGAACACTGTGAAATTGTGAGTAAATCTAAAGGCAAAGTTGTTCTGAAAGGATACAGGCGTGGTAACATTTATGAAGCTAAGCTTTCAACAAGTACTGATGGTTCTGTAATCTGTCTGATGAGTAGAGCATCAATTGAAGAAAGCTGGAATTGGCATAAGAAACTCTCTCATTTAAATTTCAACAATATAAATGAACTGGTCAAGAAAGATCTTGTGAGAGGATTGCCAAACACAGTATTTGCTCCTGATGGTCTTTGTGATTCATGTCAGAAAGCCAAACAAAGAAAATCTTCATTCAAGAGCAAGACTGAATCATCAATTCTTGAGCCTTATCATCTTATAAATGTTGATCTATTTGGTCCAGTAAATGTCATGTCAATTGCAAAGAAGAAGTATGCGTTGGTCATAGTGGATGAGTTCACCAGATACACATGGGTATATTTCTTGCATACAAAAAGTGAAACTGCATCAACCTTGATTGATCATATCAAACATCTGGATAAAATGGTCAAAGATTCTGTGAAAGTTTTAAGGAGTGATAATGGCACTGAGTTCAAGAATTTGATAATGGAAGAGTTCTGCAAAAGCCATGGAATAAAGCAGGAATTTTCTGCTCCTGGAACTCCACAGCAAAATGGAGTTGTTGAAAGGAAGAATAGAACTCTCATTGAAGCTGCACGTACAATGCTTGAAGAAGCAAAGCTTCCAACCTATTTCTGGGCTGAAGCTGTGCAGACTGCTTGTTTTACTCAAAATGCAACACTCATTAACAAGAATGGAAAAACACCATATGAGATGGTGAAGAAAAAGAAGCCAAATCTGAAATATTTTCATGTATTTGGATGCAAGTGTTTTGTTCTCAAGACTCATCCTGAACAGCTATCAAAGTTTGATCTAAAAGCTGATGAAGGAATCTTTGTTGGATATCCACTTTCCACAAAAGCCTTCAGAGTCTATAATTTGAGAACAAAAGTGGTCATGGAATCTATCAATGTCTCTTTTGATGACAAGAAGATTACTGGTCTTGAAGATTTCATTGACCATGATCAGCTGAGATTTGAAAATGAAGACTCAAATTCTGATACTGAAAATCCTGACAGTCTAAGTCCTGATACTATAAACTCTGATGGATTAAACTCTGATGTTATTGAAACTGTGGTGACTACGTCAAAGGAAGATGCACCTATGCAGGGGGAGCATACTCAAGATCCTACCAGATCTCAAGAAACATCAGAACATGCATCTGGCTCTTCAAGTTCTGATTCGTCAAGTTCTGATAAGCCAAGTTCTGATAGTGCTGAAAATCTAAATACTGAAGAATCCAACTCAGAGAGCATAGTTTCAGGGGGAGCATCAGAAAATGAAAATGAAGATAGCATGGATCATGGGGGAGCATCCAGTTCTAGAGAAAACCTTCCATCTGCAAGGAAGTGGAAAAAATCACATACACCTGATTTGATAATTGGAAATCCTGATGCAGGTGTCAGAACTAGAACAGGTACTTCAAATGAATGTCTTTACAATTCTTTTCTCTCTCAGACTGAGCCAAAGAAAGTGGAAGAAGCTCTTCAAGATACTGATTGGGTGCAAGCTATGCAGGAAGAGTTGAATGAATTTGAAAGAAATAAAGTCTGGACCCTAGTGCCAAGACCAAAGAATAGATCTGTTGTTGGTACAAAGTGGGTATTCAGAAACAAAACTGACAGTGATGGCATAATTACAAGGAATAAGGCAAGGCTGGTTGCAAAAGGATATTCTCAACAGGAGGGAATTGATTACGATGAAACATTTGCACCAGTTGCTAGGTTAGAAGCCATAAGGATATTTTTGGCTTATGCTGCTCACAAAAAGTTTACTGTCTTTCAAATGGATGTGAAAAGTGCTTTTCTCAATGGAGAATTGGAGGAAGAGGTATATGTTGAACAACCTCCAGGTTTTGTAGATACCAAACATCCAGATTATGTCTACAGGCTTGATAAAGCACTTTATGGACTTAAGCAAGCTCCTAGAGCATGGTATGAGACTTTAGCTCAGTTTCTTCTGGAAAGTGGATTCAATAGAGGGACAATAGACAAAACACTGTTCTACCTCAACCATGGAAAGGACTTACTTCTGGTCCAGATTTATGTTGATGATATCATTTTTGGATCTACAAATGACAAACTTTGCAAGAAGTTTGCCAAACTAATGCAGTCAAGATATCAGATGAGTATGATGGGGGAACTTAGCTATTTTCTGGGCCTTCAAGTCAAGCAGAATGAGGAAGGCACTTTTATTTGTCAAACCAAGTACACCAGAAAGTTGCTGAAGAAATTTGGAATGCAAGATTGTTCAAGTGCATCCACTCCAATGGCCACTGCTACAAAACTGGATAAGGATACCGGTAAATCAGTAGATATTACTGACTACAGAGGTATGATTGGCTCTCTACTCTATCTAACTGCTAGTAGACCTGATATCATGTATGCTACCTGTCTTTGTGCAAGATTTCAAGCAGATCCAAGAGAACCTCACTTAATAGCTGTAAAAAGAATCTTTAAGTATCTTAAAGGAACAGCTGCTCTGGGATTATGGTATCCTAGAGAATCAGATTTTAAACTAATAGGTTACTCAGATGCAGATTTTGCAGGGTGCAAAATTGACAGGAAAAGCACAAGTGGAAGCTGCCAATTTCTTGGAGGCAGATTGGTTTCTTGGTACAGCAAGAAACAAAAGTCAATTTCCACATCAACTGCAGAAGCAGAGTATATTGCTGCAGGAAGCTATTGTGCACAGATTCTTTGGATGAAGAATCAGTTACTGGATTATGGGTTAACATATTTCAAAATCCCTATTTACTGTGATAATCAAAGTGCTATTGCTATGACAGGTAATCCAGTTCAACACTCTATGACAAAGCACATCAGCATCAGGTACCACTTCATCAGGGAACATGTGGATGAAGGTACAGTGGAATTGCATTTTGTTCCCACAGATCAACAAGTGGCAGATATCTTCACAAAACCACTATGTGAAGCTACTTTTACAAGATTGGTAATGAACTTGGAATGGTTTCAGGTTCTTTCTCTAAATCTGCTTAGACTTGTTCTGTTTATCAGACTTTATGCTCAGTATTTACAGAATTAATCTCATTGTGTATTCTGTGCTTAATTGATAAATGTCTTTAAGTACTGACTGTTGTCTGATATATGTTTCTAGACTCTGATAAGTGATATGTCTGTTCAAGTACCTATTCAATCCTATGAGGATAACTGTGCTAGATACTGACCTAGTAGTCTTCAATAAACAAATGATTCCATGTAAGAAGTAATTATTTCAGTGGAAATCTTATGACACCAGCAAATTCTGATAATTGAGCTTAGTTAAGTTTACTTTGTATATCTTATTACTAAGTCACAAATTAGAATAATGCTACTCATCTGTTAAGTTCTGATACTAGTAAAACTGCTGAATGTACTAAGTGCTGATAAACCTCACTTATTAAAAAGAAAAAGCAAAAAGATCAAAGAATAAAATCAGGTACTCCTTTGAGATCTAGAGTAAAAATGTGGAAGGGACGACCCAAGTGCATTGCTGGTATTAAATAAATATGCATTAGAAAAGTAAAATATTTTCTTGGTGACTTTTCACACTCTATGATTACTGGAGAAATACTCTGATAATAGCATAAATTCTGATAAACAGTCGTGACTCACTTACACTGAGAAGCCACTGTAAAATAGAATTTCAAAAGATGCATAAAATTAGCACAAAACAGTTGAGGTGGACTCAAGCATGAACTCATTCATCAGTAGGTTTCAGGACAATGACAGCTCTTTAGCAAAATTTTAGTTATGCCTTATTTCTAAGATGTACTGAAGTGAATCAGACTTTACTCTTTGTCTGTTATTTAGCTTAATGCACACACTAATCACTCCATCTGAATGATGAAAATTTCTGTGGTGGTCTATGTTATTTAGATAAACAGTCATTGTGTCATTATGCACAAATTCTGAGGACAAGTTCTAGTTACACGTTCTGATGATTAAGTTCTGACGTCTATAACTCAGAACTTGTATGAGGATTTACTAAGATGGGCATTCCTTTTTCGAGTTAAGAAATTATGTTCTGATGACTGTTAAGTTCTGATATAAGTCTAAGTTCTGATATTACAGTCTAATGTTTTACTTGACTTATCTGTGAATAAAATTTAATAACAGTCTCAGTTAATAATTGAATATGTTGAAGTGGAATATTAATAGTCACTATGATTAGGATTATGGTATTCGTCCTTGAACAGTCCACTATTTCTTGTTTCTTGTGCATTTTAAAACATGATTCCTCTTTCCAATGACTGTTATTCTTTTTCAAAGTCTAGGGAGACGAGGTAGAATTAATTCTACCTGTCAGCATTCAATTTCTTTTGCGTCTCCTGGCATTCTCTTGTCTATATAAGCAAACCACTTCACATCAGTCTTTCCATCACATTATCCTCCTTTTTTCTTTTAAAAAACAATGGTCAGATACAACATGTTTTTGAACTACCAAACCTTCAATATGGAGCTAAGTTTGTGCCGAGTGGCAGCAGGAATGGCATGTCACAGCCATTCCTGAGGAGATATGGGACTCTGTCCACAGGAGGTACTGACACGCCTCCTGTTCTTCTATATGGACTACCATCGCCATCTGGAGCGATTGGAGGAGGAAAGGCTGGAAGCTCTCCGCCAGCAAGAGCGAATCATCCGACTCGCCATTCTATTTATCGAGAGTAGGAAGAAGAAGATGACTTAATCTCATCTTCTTCCTGTTTTTCTTCATCATCGGCTTTGTCAGGCTTCTTAGCTAGGACTAAAGCTGTGATGTTAGGTTTAGAAGCTTAGGGAAAATCTTGTATAAGTATTGATGTAATTTCCATTTCATAAATGTATTGTCTTGATATATTAATGAAAATTGTTTTTACTTCAAGATTTTGTCTCTGAGTTATTTTATCTTGTGTTGATAAATCCTGATTGATATTCTGATGACCATATAACTTTTGTTTTATATTAAGTTCTGATCATTTTCAGCACTTACATATCTAATTTATCTTGGTCATTTTCATGTGATGTATTTTCAGAATTTCAATGATGCAGTGAAAAATAATTCAATCAGTGCTAACGGTTTAAATTTTGAATTAAAACTGTTTCTCTTGATAAATGGAACAGTTTTTTCCTTGAAACTAGGCAACTGGGTAAGTAATGATTCCTGTTTTCTCGAGCCCAGTAACTGTCCGTTGTTACTGCATGTCTGACAGGTGTCCAACGGTAACATTTTTGTTCAGAGTATAAGTACAATAGAGAGAAGATTTCTTTAATCTTTTATTTTCTTTATATTTTATCTCTCTCCTTTCTTTTACTCTCTTTCTTTTTCTTTCTCACGTTGGTTTTTCATACAGACATTATCTCAAACAACCTAACAGCATACTGAATCTCAATATTTTTTCACATGGCACCAAAGGATTTAATCATTGATGGAGCTAAGTTGTTCCAAACAACTATGCTGCAATCTTGATCATGCTGAAGCTCCATCTAAATTGCATTTTTGTGCAAGATCTTCTTGCACACAGTGAATTGGGTACGCATTAACACAGCCTGAAGTCTTTTCGAGTCAACAAGTTCTGACGTTTTGGCGGACTGGGCACTTTGATGATGGTGGTAAACATGGCACTCCCAGTATTGTTTTTGAAGTGGGTGATTCATCTTATGTAGTCACTCCTGGTACAATACGCAAAGCTCTACATCTCCAGAAAATTGTACTTTTTTAACTCCAGAGGAATCAGCACTTCAGGAGGTTAATGGCTGATTTGGGATATGAACAAGAGTTTGGCAAAGCTTGGGCAGTTAAAAGGTGCTAATATCAGAAGAGAACTGGAGTTTCTTCTTTGACTGCATCACCAAAGCTTTTGGGAACAAATGTTCGAATTTTGATGCTATCCAATTCTGAGTCAGCACATAGGGTATGCTATTATTCATCAAACTCATTTTGATTTTGTAACTGGAATAATTGGTTTTATGGGGATAGGAGGACAGAGAATAGAAATATTGTCTATTTTGCTAGATTCTGTCAACTTTCTATATACTTTTTGTACTGATGAACCTCAATTAGTCAGTTCCTAACCCCACCTTTTAGAGTTGCAAATGATATTTTAATGATCTGGTAAATGCTGATACTAAGAAAAAGTGGTTAGACCATTACAGATTCCTCAGTCTGTAAAACAGATCCTAGTACATGCTGATCCTGATACTTTAGATCTGTTTACTTTGATTTCCAACCAACCACAAACAACCCAAACACCATCATCCTCAGCACCTACCCACTCATTCTACTCAACCTACCTCAGGAATTATCTCAAATCCTATCTCTCTACTTCACAGGACTGTTCAAACCCTCATCCTCCAAGCCAAAGAGGACAAAACTATTCCTCAAACATCTCAAAAGAGAAGGAGGATTGTATTGAGAGATGAATCTGATTCTGAGGAACCGGTTCCTGCTAGAGAGAACCTGTTGTAACTGAAGCTGAGAAAGAGGTTTCTCAGAAGGATTCTGAAATTGGGGGTTCTAGGCTTCTAAGAGGCTTAGACGAAGATAGTTCCTGAACACTCCCAAGGAATCCACATCAACAAGGAAGTAACAAGAAACAGAGGGCACAAAGGCCAGTTTCAGATGATGAAGAGGAAGCAGCTAAGGAAGGGGATCAAGAATCTCTGATCTCACAACACAAGGAATTTGCTCCAGTCACTTCTTCTCCATTAACTCCATCTCAGGAAGCTGTATCTGACAAGGCTAACTCAACCATCTTGTGTCTCTTGTTGATCCAGGCACAAGTGCTGAAATTGATATTCAGAACCTGGTTGTGCCTGAAATACTTTTCTTAGAAGCTCCAACAGCAAATAATCCTTCACAACACCTGTTACTGATGCTGTTCAAACTCCAGAGTTATCAACAACACCTTCTGTGCATCAAGATGCTGATGATCAGACTTTAGGTGAGCATCAGGATTGGCTGTTGATCAGAACTTAGTATCAGATCAGCAATTAGAGGATGCTGAAGCCTCCATTGCTACTCACACTGTTGTCTTATCGAAGATACTGATTTTTAAGTTCTGATGCTGCAAATGCTGGAGATACTGGTGATGCTGCTCCAACTGTAGATGCTGATGAAGCAGGTCCTTCAGGACATACTCCTCAACAGACTCTTCCTAAGTCTGAACTGGTAGAGAAGTTACTGGGGTTGCACCAGCACCAGTACCTTGGAGTGAAACTCCTGCAGGTCAGGAGTGGACTAAGGAATGGAACTCAGTTTCATGTGTTCCAAATGCATTACATCTGCTGAGCACTTGCACTAAAGCTGATGAAATGTAAATTCTGATGATTTTAAAAACCCAGCTTAGAGTCACGCATTGAGTATAAACATCTACAAGGTCTTCATTCAACTACTCATGCAGAGCTATACAAGATTCAGGAGAACTTTATCAAACAAGAACAAGGTTGGAAAATTGATAAGAAAAGTTCTTTCAACCTACCATTGACAGGATTGCTTATATTGAGAAAACTCAAGAGAAACAACAAGCTCAGATTGATGCCATTCTGACAAATCAGCTTCTCAGCAATCACAACTTAATGAAAATCCAATCCTCAGTGGAATTACTTATCTCTCTTTTACTACCTGCTGATGCCAAAAAGGGGGAGGAAGGTAATTAAGTCCAAAGGCAACACTAACAAGACACTGCAAGGAAAGGATGATGGAAATGATGATCAAGGATACTCTGGAATGGGTAGCGGTCATAGTCAAGGTAGAAGGTTTACATCAAGATAAGCTAGTCACAGGACAAGTTCTGATACTGGGAAAAGAATAAGTTCTGTGCTGGTAAAAGGATAAGTTCTGATGAACTTCTAGATCTTGATGAAGAAATGTCAAGACAGTTATTTCTTCAAGAAAATCCAGGAATGGACGGAAAGTTTAAAGGAAGAAAGAAGCCAGACTGTGCATATTACACTCAGAACATTTCTCTAATCAATCAAGCAAAAGACATGACTCCCTATCAACTATTCAAGAGAGAAAAACCAACTTTAAACTTTCTGCATGTCTTTGGTTGCAAATGTTACATCTTAAGGAATCAATCTGATCACAAAGGGAAGTTTGATGCAAAGGCTGATGAAGGTATATTTGTTGGTTATTCTGCTGGAAAATCTTATAGGGTCTACAATCTAAGAACCAATATTGTCATGGAATCTGTGCATGTTGTGTTTGATGATAAAAAGATTGATGGACTAACAGATGAGGGACACCATGAAGGACTCAAATTTGACAACATTGAGATATATTGTGATGATAGTGAAGATGAGAATGATGAAGAAGGCATCTCAAGAAGAATTCAGAATCTGCCTTTAGATAATGCACAGAATGTTGCATCCGTTGAAAGTCATAATTCAGCTTCCGTTAAAAGAAGCAATGCAACATCCGTTGAAAGACAAAGTGCATCATCCGTTGAAGTTCATAATGAAGCATCCGTTGATCACAGTCTGTCAACGGATAATCAATTCACTTCATCAGTTGATAGGACTCCCAATTCCTTTCAAAGGATTAGCAACTCAGGGGGAGTTTCAACCAATCAACATTCTATCTCACATCATGACAATACTGAGGCAACCTCTGTTAGATATATTTGATAATGTCATGGCTAATAGTTTTATGTTTAGCTTTCAGATCTTACTGAACAGGATAAATCAGTACTTAACTATTGATCAGTACTTATACTGGAAGTCAGGACTTAAGGATATCAGTACGTATGTTATCAGGAGATAATCATCAGAAGATAGATATCAGAACTTAAGTGCTGAAGGATAATCAGATAAGGACAGTAGCTGATTAAAGGAAAGAAGATTGAGATAAACATAAGAAGAGATATGCATAAAGAAGGAATTCCGTGAAGAATGGAATACTTGGAAGAAAAGATATCTGATTGATATATTTTAGGAAGCAGAATTATATTCCATATCAATTAGCGATTATCTTGTAACTGTGTAGTATATAAACACAGACATAGGGTTTACACTATAAGTGTTATCATTATTAGAGAAGATTATTCATTGTAACCCTAGCAGCTCTGTGATATTTGTTCACATGAGAGGTAACAGTTCCATACTGTAACAGAGTTTATTGTTTCAATAAAGCTTGTTTTCTGTTACTTAAGTTCTTAAAGTTCGATTTGAGTGTACTATACACTGTATTCACCCCATCTACAGTGTGTGTGTGACCTAACAACCTCATCTAGAGCTAATCTACCATCTCAAAGGAAATGGACCAAGAATCACCCTTTTAAACTGATCATTGGTGATGCTACATCTAAAGTGCAAACTAGAAGGGCTACTCAAGATGAATGTCTGTACAGTAGCTTTCTATCACAGGAGGAACCTAAGAGAGTAGAAGAAGCTCTTTTGGATCCAGATTGGATTTTAGCAATGCAAGAGGAGCTAAACTAATTTGAGAGAAACAAAGTATGGAAGCTGGTACCCAAGCCAAAGAACAAGAGTTCTATTGACACAAAATGGGTATTCAGAAATAAGATGGATGAAAATGGCATTATCATAAGGAATAAAGCCAGATTGGTTGCTAAAGGTTATTCTCAACAAGAGGGAATAGATTTTGATGAGACATTTGCTCCAGTTGTCAAACTTGAAGCCATCAGAATCTTTCTAGCCTATGCAGCTAATGCCAATTTCAAAGTCTATCAAATGGATGTCAAGAGTGCATTTCTAAATGGGGAATTGGAGGAAGAAGTTTATGTAAGCCAACCTCCAGGATTTGAAGATCCAAAATTTCCAGACTATGTGTATTATCTGTTGAAAGGACTCTATGGACTAAAGCAAGCACCTAGAGCCTGGTATGAGACTTTGTCAAAATTCCTTCTAGATAATCACTTCACAAGAGGTACTGTTGACAAAACTCTTCTTTAGAAATGTTAATGGCTCTAAAATACTTGTACAAATTTATGTAGATGATATTATATTTGGATCTACAGATGATAAGCTTTGTAAAAGTTTGCTAAGTTAATGCAAAGTAAATATGAAATGAGCATGATGGGAGAGCTAACTTATTTTCTTGGTTTACAAGTTAAACAAGTTAGTGGTGGAATTTTCATTAGTCAAAAAATATATTTATGATCTTTTAAAGAAGTTTGACTTAATGGACTGTTCAACTGCAAAAACTCCCATGGCCACTACCACTAAGCTTGAATTAAACAAGGCTGAAAAGTATGTGGATATTTCAAGTTATAGAGGCATGGTTGGCTCATTTTATATTTAACTGCTAGTAGACCTGATATAATGTTTTCTACATGTCTCTGTGCTAGATTTCAAGCTGACCCTAAAGAATCTCACTTAGTGGCTATTAAAAGAATTTTCAGATATCTCAAAGGGACTCCAAATCTAGGAATTTGGTACCCTAGAGAGTCTGGTTTTGATCTAATTGGCTACTCAGATGCAGATTATACAGGCTGCAAAATAGACAGGAAAAGCACAACAGGCACCTGTCAATTTCTAGGGAACAAGCTTGTGTCATGGTTCAGCAAGAAGCAAAATTCTGTTTCTACATCAACAGCTGAAGCTGAGTACATTGCTGCTGGTAGTTGCTGTGCACAAATACTATGGATGAGGAATAAACTATTTGACTATGGTTTGACTTTTGACAAAATTCCAATATTCTGTGACAACACAAGTGCCATTGCCATTACTGAAAATCCAGTGCAGCACTCAAGAACCAAGCACATTGATATCAAGTACCACTTCATTAGGGAACATGTGATGAAAGGTACAGTGGAACTTCACTTTGTTCCAAGTGAAAAGCAGATTGCAGACATATTTACCAAGCCACTTGATAAATCAACAGTCACAAGATTAGTAAGTGAGCTAGGTATGCTTAATTATTCATAATTTATGTCATCTATAATCTACCTTGAAGCCTGAAATGAATTTGCTGCAAGAACAAAGTTGGCTTTAAGTAAGACTTATCCTATCAACGGATATTCCCTATCCGTTGAAAGCCAAAATTGTTCTATCAACGGATGTTCATTATCCGTTGAAAGACAAATACATTTCTGGTAATTTTATCCTTCAATGGATAAAATAGTGTTGATCATCAACGGATAACTATTTACCTTATCCGTTGAAGTGTCACATCAGTTACTTTCAGTAAGTCACAGCCGTTGATTCTTTTCCTTAACCGTTGATACAGATATGCACTGTTGTATGTATTTGTATTAAAGGTAGGTTACAGAATTTCTACAGTTTTCTTTCCTCTTAAACGGCTGTAATTTATTTAAAAGTATCGTTAATCATTTTATTTTCGTTTTAATTCAAGAAAGTATAAAAGCCCAATTGAACTCTTATTTTCACTTTACGCTTTCTAGCAATTTTTATTCTCCTTCTCTCCCAAAATTCTCAAGTTTTTCTCTGCAACCTCTACTCACAACAATGGTACCAGTAGTCAAAATTATGTCTCAATCTGGATTTGTTTATGAAAAGAATAATTTCGTAGCCTTGGTTGAAAAGAATGAAGCCCATTCTGATTATCACAAGATGATGGACTTCATCAAAAACTGCAAACTAAGCTATGCAATGCTGGAAGCCCCAACCATCTACTGTGAGGTGATTGAGGAGATTTGGACAACTGCAGAGTTCAACTCCACAGATATGACTATTGTCTTCTCTCTCCAAGGTAAGGATTATTGCATTAACTATGATGATTTACAGTCTTGCTTTAAGTTGCCTGAGAATAATGCCATGACACCACACACTGATAAAGATGTATCTGCTATGTTAGATTCCATAGGCTATGCTTTTGATTCTGCTAGTTTAGGTAGTATTAGAAGGAAAGGCCTTAGGAAAGAATGGAGTTTTCTTGGAGATGCCTTTATCAAGGTTTTCTCTGGGAAGATTAGCAATTTTGATGCCATAACTTCATCTCTTGTTAATATGCTCTATATGCTAGTTTCTGATAGGTACTTTAATTTTAGCAACTGTGTCATGCTAGAATTAGGTTCCAGATTAGGTAACAAAGCTAATAGACCACATAACATCTACTATGCTAGATTCTTTATGTTATTGGCTAACCATGTTGCTGAAGGATTGGTCATATCCAATGAGAATAATAAACTAAAATGCTGGGCACAAGAGAAAAGGGTCCTTTGAGACCTTGTGAGAATGAACCTCAATAGTCAGGTGCCATTGGTATATTTGCCAATCATGAATGCACCACAGGTAAGTGAGGTAAACACTTCTATAACTCCTATCATTTTCAACCCCATTGTTTCTTTGCCTTCTAGTGTGGCAATGGAATCTGTGTCTTTGTCCAAACAGGTTCCTACCAAAGCCACCAAAATTAAAATTTCAAAACTCAAGTCAAAGAAAACCACCTCTGTTGTTTCTCAAAAGACAACAGTTGTAACAACTACCATAAACCCTGAAGGGAGTGAACAGGGTATGAGTGGTGAGGGGAGGGGTGAACATCAAAAAACCCCCCAGGATAAGGTGGGAGAGGTGAGTGGTACCCAAGCCAGCCAAGCCATAGTCTCTCAAAAGACTGTGGTGGTTCAAAAGGAGTCAAACACATCCCTAGTTGCATCCTCCCAAAAGGGTGTAACTATTAAAAATAGTCCCCAACCAGGGACACAGAACAAAAGAGGGAGGGATACTGAAACCACACATTCACCAATTAAAGCCTTTTCAAGGAAGAAGAAAGCCAAGACCCTAGTTTCCACACAGGGGGCACACACAGCACATATACATCCACATGTATCTGTGCCTTCTCAAATTCAGCTTGATGTGATTCCAGCAAATGTGGAGTCACAGCCCCATTCTCTAATAGAAACACACCAATCATCAAACTCTCCATCACCCTCTCTGGATGTGGATATGATATTCACATCAATTCCTGATTCTCCCTCATTAAAACTCAGGGAGGAGCCCCACTCAAAATCTGATGATCATCATCTTTTAGATGATTTGTTGGATCATCAGCCAATTCTTTCAGATATGGTTGAAGAATCTGTGTCACCTTACTTAAAATCAATTCACACAGATTCAATAATTATGTCACTTTCTATATCTACATTTTCCTTCTTCAACAGATATCTCATCCGTTGACAAGTGGTTGTTCTTCAAAGATAAGCTTAACAGCAGTTATCCGTTGATACCATCAGTTTCCACTTCAACGGATACTCTCTATCCGTTGATGGTCTCTACACACTTAACAGAAACAATTCCAACTGTAGAGGACATGGTTACTGTACAATCACTTTTAGGTTTGAGGGAAGGGAGTGATCTTTTGAGTGAGAGGCTGGGTTGCTCCCAGGAAAAAGGAGAGGTTGAGAGTCACCATATGCATGCTATTTCTTCCAGCATGGCAAAAGTGAGTGAGGGGAGTGCCACCTTAGAAGGTGAGGGTGAGGGTGTGAGGGTGTGTGTGAGCCAGGGGGAGCCCCTGATGCAAGAAAATAGAGAAAATGAAAGAAAGGCAGGTACAGAAGCTATAAGGGTGGATCCAGCCATTGCTAGTGAGTCAATGAAAGTGGATGATGCAGAAAGGGAAAGACAATTTCAGCAACATTACAAAGTTGTAATTAATAACACTTCCTTGGATGCTGACACTTTTACTCACCCTGTTCCAGCCTATCAATTGTTGGCTGCTCAGGGCAATGTGGAGGCAGAACAGACTTTAAACATTGTACACACTTCAGAATCTCTTCTCAGAGACAAAGCTGCTGTTAACAGGCTGCCTTCTCAAGCTGGTGAGCCATCTGAAGAATTTGGAGTAAATTCTAATGATGCTGACTCTTATTCTTTGGATGAGAGCATGAACTTAGGGGGAGTAGCAGGCCCAAGTTCTGTTCCAGATCTTCCTGAATGGGCATGGGCAAAAGCATCAACACCAGGAGAGTTTGGTGTCACTTTGGTCAGACAAGTCATGACAATTCAGAAGGCCCTTCAGGAGACTACAGATGCTGGTACCAAGGCAATTCTTCAAGCTCATCTGGAATCTCTGCATCTTTTGCAGTTGCAGCATTTCAAACAGAATCTAAGTATGGATGAGCTCAAACAGGATATTGCTGATCTGAAATCCTACAATGCTGAGAAGTTGGATTCAGTCATACCTTATGGTACTATGCAAGATTTGTTGGGGAGACTGAGGAAAGCATCTGATGCTGACAAGAGGCTGGCCAGGTTGGAAGATAGAGTTCAGGTCATTGAAGACTCTATGGTCACCATTCTTCAGAATCAACAGACTCAAACAAATCTACTCATGCAGCTGGCAAAAGCACAAGGCTTAACCCCTACCCTTGATGATAACAAAAAGGGGGAGAATAAAGGGGAAAAGGGAAGGAGAGCCATCAACAACAGTTCAAATATCCCAAGTGCTAGTTCCTGCCATCACCACTTCTCCAATTATTCAAATCAAAGGAAAGCTTGATGGAATTGATCTAATCCAGATAGCAGCAGCTGAATTGCAAGTCAAAGAGCAAAGGAAGAAGATTGATGAAAAGATGCAATAAATTTTTGGTTCTACAACTTCTCAATCACAATCTGTGAAGCATAGCACAAAAGTGGAATCAATATTATGGAGCTCAAGCCAGTAGGGAGGAATAAGGTTGGAGAGACTTCTTCCATGAATTTGAAACCTATGGTTCTCAAGCCCAACAACAGATCCAACAAGGACTCTACAAAGAACCCTCTAAGCCTTGCTCAAATGAAAGGAGTGGATTTTCCTCTTCCACAGCCTGATGAAGACAAGCTTTTGGGTAGAAGTATCACAAAGCTCAAAGAGAACATGGATGTAGCTGTAAGGAGGAACATGGCTATTATCTTCAGAGAGGGAAAGAGCATCTGTGTGATGCAAGGACATCCCAAATTCTCAATAGCCAAGAGGGAAGAAACCAGAAGGTTGAAGGAAGAAGCCAAGAAGCTAAAGGCTAACAAAAGAGCACAAGCAAAGCTTGAAAAACAGCTAAAGTCAAGTCAAGCTGAAGAAAAGAAAGAAATTGAAGACAGAAGTGAAACTGAAGGTATGAGGGACTTGGTAGATAATGGTATGGAAGAGAGAAGTAAGGAAAGAGAGGAATGGCAGAAAGGAAATAGAAAGAAGGCTAATGCAAAGAGAAAGATGGTAGATGAGACTGAAGAAACCCAATCAAAATCCAAACCACTACCTTCTATTTCTGAACCCATTGTGCCTGACCCCTTCATAAACATTCATGGTGAACCAATCATTCCTAAGGAGGAACCAATTGATTGGGACACCATCAAATTGCCCACCTTCTTAACCTCTTCTCCACCATCAAAGAAGCAGAAAAGAAGAACCAAATCAACACCTCCCAAAACCTCAATCAAATTCACTCAGAAGCCTAAGCCTAAGCCACAAGCCTCTAAGGATGATTATGTTCACATTTGTGACATAAAAGAATTTTCAGATATTGAACTCTATCTGGATTAGCTGGAGGAAGTAAGGGGAATAGCTGCCTACAGACAGCTGCCAGAAAGACTAGTGTTCAAATACAAAGGAAGTGGGGAAAGAACTTGGCCTCTCTACAGGATTCTGAATGAAGGCTACTCTACCTTGGTTAGAGTCTACTCAGCCATACAAAGGGATTCTGGCTTTACCAGGACTGCCAAGACTGAGATTCTCAACAAGATTGCCAACATAAGGAAGACTTGGTGGGAGCCCAATGTCTTGCCTAGAACATTACTCATTCAAGAAAGAGGAATTACAGTTCACAAATCACCTCATTGGTTGATGGAGTTCAGAGACAACAAAGGAGTCAGAAGATTTTTCAGAATTAAAGATCAGCTCAAGATTGCCAGTAATGAAACTCTCAAGGATATGCAATCTAAGTTGGACATCAATGAAGAAGATGAAGCTGAATTCTACAGACAACTTCAACTTCAAATAGAGGAGAATGACAGGAGGCTAGGAAAGAAAACAAGGGATCAAAGGAAAAAAAGTAATTTGCTCAGGCTAAAGGAGCACCCTTGGAAACAATGTAACTCTTCAATTACATCTCAGCATACACATTTTTGTAGCACTTTTGAATTTCTGCTTTATTACAGTTAACATATTTGTCAAGTGTTTTGTTATCATCAAGATAAACCCAAATTTATGTCTACAGTTCTAGTAGACATAAATAGGGGGAGATTGTTAGGAATATGTGTGTTAGTTTGATGATAAAAACAAAACACTTAAGTAGAAATCTAGTGATTGTAGCCTCAACGGATAAGACCATCTTGGCTATCCGTTGAAGGAGTAGCTTTACTTAGCAATAAGTTAGTATTGTAGCACATTTCATTCTCTGGATTCAAGTTGTAATTCTTAGATGTTGTAGGAAAGTATCAGTCATGTTGACTCCTAGTGGATATGCAAATAGGAGGGCTAATTGTAAATATTTCATGCCTTGTAATTTGTATAAGTGAAGAAGTATCAACTGATATTGAAGACCTTCAACGGATAAGAAACAAAGCTTCAACGGATGTCTCTAATGCTTCAACGGATAATATCCATCAACGGATAAATGCTTCAACGGATAAAGACTTCAACTGATAATGCATCAACGGATAAAGCTTCAACGGATAAGGCATCAACGGATGAAAGCTTCAACGGATGCTTAGTTCATTAGCAGTTGATAGTGATAATTCATAAGCTGACAGAGGCACATGGGTTGACAGAGACAAATTAGAATGTGGAAGCCTCTAAGAGGAATCAAGAAAATGCAGCATTCCCATTCTGATGCAAACAAGGAAGTATTCAAAGATCTACAGCCAAGCCTAAATTGCATTTGAGAGAGAAAGAAGAGAAACATGTGAAGAATCTTTTTAATTGTATTTTACAGTTTTGTCTTCACTTGTAAACTTGGTGATATATAAACCAAGTAGCAACTAGTAATTAGAAGTATTTTCCTGAGCTGTTTAGAAATATCCAGAGAGAAAATCATCTAATTTGTACTAGGAAGCAGCTGTGATTTAATTCTTTGAATCACAGATTTTCTGAAATAACACATCTCTGGTGGAACAACAAATCCACCAGAAAAGTTTTTAAGATCTTTGTGTTCTTTACATTTGTGTTTGAATATATATCTGTCTGCATTGGCTTTAAGCAATTCACACACACACTTGTTCTCAGAAACACTTAGCCTTAGAAACTGCTCAAAACTTGAAAAAGTTTTGAGATTTACATTCAACCCCCCTTCTGTAAATCTCATTGTTAGTCCACTGGGAATAACAACTTTGTTCCCGGACTCTCTTGAGAGGAGAGCATGAATTTTATGACGTTTATAATCTAGAGGGTCGCTGACTTTTTTACTTGAGCGTATAACATTGAGGGACGTATAACTTGCCCGAGCTACCCTACTTGATAATTTTAGTTCACAAGTTTGAAATATTTTTTACATACATATATTGTCGCGACGTTATATGAAAAAAATTATTTTGAACGCAATCCAAACGCAATAATAAATATGTCATTTTAAGAAATGTCGCGATATTTACTTTTTTCAAAATAATGTTTTCTGTAAAACATTTATTTAAAATTATGCATTTCGCATAAATATTTATTTTTAGAGAGATGCATCTCGTACGGTCTTCTAAATTATTCACAAATTTTCAAAAATAAATATCTCGTACGATATTTTTAAAAATAAATGCGTCATCTAAATATTAGAATCACGCAATAATTTTACAAGCACAATAATATATTTAATCGTACATATTTTTAATTTATAAATATTTTTTTGCATAAAATAAATTTAAAAACAAAATTCATGGTTACATGCATGGCGTAATATAAAATCAATAAAATTTCACAGAAAATTAAAAGATAATTTGAAAACTTATCTATTTTTTATGCCGGGTCGGACTGAAACTAAAGCAAGTGTCTGATGCTCTTGCTGCGTCCCTGTGCAAAACCGTGTTCCTCCGTTTTTTTGTTGCGCGGGTCCCCTTGTCTTGGATCTCCACGCTTCCACATTTTGTTAATTATTTTTCTTTCCGTCCTAAACTTCCTGACCATAATTTTTATGTTGTTCTTCTCTACTTCCGTTTTTTGTATTGTGTCAAGTGTTACGTCGTCCTTAGGTAATGGTTGTCGTTGGTCGCTTTTAATTACATCTGACATGTATCTAACAACGGTGAAGCCCCCGTAATAAACCCAAAATCCCTAAATTATGAATAAAATTATCCGTTCCTCCGTCAGATAATAACCCCCATCCTTCTAAACCAAACGTTGTTGGAGGAATTTCGTAACAACACGAATTTGGAGGTTACTGGAATCACGGAACAAATTATATTGATTTGAAGCTGTTTTCACGAAGAACGCGCAGAACACGGGACGAACATTGATGAATGTTATAGCTGATCTTGTTTGATGATTTGTAGAATGCCAGAGAATAATGTTTATTCTCTCATCTCAAACCGTTGTCCATCCGTAAACAAGAGGCATACGTACCCTTTTATAGGGGTTCAAGCCACACATAGTACTTAGAGGACAAGTTACCCAGATGAGCTTGGGTTTGGTCCAGTCCATCAAAGCCCATGTTCGTTGACCGTTGGATAGTTCGTAGAAAGCCCATATTATTCCATGGCCCAAGCCCAGTTAGGCATAATAGGTTGTCATGGTATTAAGCGAAGATATCTCGTTGGTGAGGCACGAGAACACCTAGAGGTCTCACATGCGACCCCATAGAGTCCGGTCATGTGATGTGGACCCAAAAATATGAAGTAGTGCTGACCAAGATGAGGCCCTTCCAAGCGTAACAAAGTCCCGCAATATTTCCATGATGTGCCCCAATAGGGTCACGTAGTCATATATTCTTGTAATTATATCTCCTGTGCGAGTTGACATATCAGTAAGAACTCCCACTTGTCTATTCAAGTCTCTTTAAATATGAGGTGATGACTCCCAACTTGTTCATATGGGGGCAGGAATACCCTACTGTTGATGGGGAGGCAACCCGCTGTACATGGTAATATAATGGTACGACGTCTCTTATTGATATATTCCCACGTGTCAGCTAGTGAGGTCTTCGTCAACATAACGATACATAGTTTTTGGTCAATATACCAGTACGAGAGTTCAACTTCATTTTCGAATCCAATTATTTTAACTTAATAATAATTACAATTCTTGTTATGGGTCTGTTTAGAGTCCATGTCAATTCCGGGCATAACATTAACAATAAAATTATCTTAAATTATCAAGTCATAAATATCACTGTCATTAAGAACAAATTTTGATATTTGAAACACCTAATACTACCGAATATTATACTTCACAATTTTTTTAAAAAAAACAATTTACTAACAAGAGTTCTTACAGGATTAATAAATACAATACAAAGTGTACAAACGTTTAAATATATCGATGTTCTTCCTGATTAGAGAAGTAACCAAGTAATTTTTTAAAGATTACATGAATTATGTACTTGTCATTGTATTTGACGTGACTAAATTGTTTTGAACAATCAACCCCATCTAAACTTTTATCATAGAATTAAAATCATGAAAATTTTCCCGGACATGAAAACATCAGAATAAATCAAACTATAACAAAATAGACTAACTAAAACCCAAATAGATTAGAAGAGTATGATAAAAGAAAACAGAAAAGAAATAAGGCTATTTTTACTACTAGAAAAACGTCAATAGACATCGGCTAAAAACCGATGTCTATGAATGCAAAAATCCGATGTCTTCGTGGGTGATGTTAAAGACTCCCCCCATTTAACATCGGTTTTAAACTGATGTTAAAAACAACATAACATCAGTTCTTTGTTTAAAACCGAATTCTGTATCTTGATATTAAAATTCTCATGCATATCTAATCTTCATTTATCATAATAATATGATATTTATCAATTTAAATATATGTTAGCTAAGCAAAATCTTTCAATTTAACCAATAAACTGATGTTAGTAGTACCAGTAACAACATTTTTCATCAAACAACCGATGTTAATAGTACCTTTGACATTGGTTCTTCATTGGTAACTGATGTCTATTTGTGACAAACTGATGTCTATAATGCTTAATAACATCAGTTTTTGTTTCAAGATTTTTTTGATGTAGTCTTTAACATCGGTTTTTTATGTCAATGGTCAACTAGAACTGATGTATCAAGCTTTGATAGACATCATTTTTTTATTTGTAGCAGATGTTTATAGTATTACATTAACATCAGTTTTATGTCAAAAAAATGATGGATAAATGGCTTTGTTTTAAAATCAGTTGATTTGTATAAAATGATGTCTGATCACTGTTTTATCCATGTAAAAATCAGAAACACAGATGCCAAAAAATGCCAGAAAACCAAGCAATTGCCATTTAACAACCAAATTCAGCTCCAATATTTACCAAACTATCATTCCAATCTCCAACCATCCAAATTAACATCCCAATCTCCAAACATCCAAATTATCATCCCAACATACTAGCATAGTTTCAAATCTAAAACCACAAACAACTACTAGACATTCATCCATAATCTTTTCTAATTACTAGTTACAATCTGAATACATGCAACCAAATAAAGGTGTTTTTCAGATTGTAATATAGGTACCAGTCGCCAAGCTAGAGTCGCCAACAATTACATGAGGATGGATATAATCAAGCGTCTCATAGCGAACGACGTCAAGGTCCTCCTCTGTATAAGACTTGTGACTCTTGGAGGCCCACTGGAACACAAATTAACCTATGTCATTCCTCAACCAACTGAAAAGTATATCATAAAATTAAAAGTCAAAACAATAAACGATGGTTTTCCTGCTAGCCACCTTATCGTTTCAGAAACACCTTCGACTTTCTCGTCAATTAAGTCAAACTTTGTTCTCAAACCAAATCAACAAATAGCCTATTATGCTCCCCAATCATCCACTGAAAAGCCTTTTTTTCCTTCATAAATTTTTTCAAGCAACTCCTTACGCATCCTTTGAAAATACATAAATTTTTCGGTTACAAACTAAAATAATGCTATACAAAATTAATCAAGAAAAGAAAAAGAAAAGTGACTTACTTATATATGGAAACACTTCACTATTGTTTAAGAGGACGTGTAAATGCGCTCATCTCGTTCTTTCTCTTCAACAGATTAATTGTTGCAGCGATAATGGACCAGAAAGTTTGCCTTGGTCCTTCGGAAGACCGGCAGTTGTGAAACTATTTCTAGAAAACTCAGCGCAAAATTCTACAAATTCTTCTTTCAAGTATGCTTCGGCTATACAACCTTCTGGAAAATACGGTTTCGCACGTAACTTTTCAACACTTTATTAAAACGCTCAAATGGATATACATCTATAGAAAACTAGTCCACATAAACGCAATTCCCTGACCAGGTGTACTATTAGATGTATATATCAAAAAAAGAAGGCGGAAATTTTTTCAAGCTCACATAAGGTTAATACCACATCGGCTTGCAATTATCAAGTTTTGATACGTCAACAATTTTGTTGCACAAAAGTGTTGAAAAAGAAGCAGAGTCTTATTATGCTAACTCTAACATTCTTCGGAAGTACAGAACGAATTGCGACCGGGAGTAATTGTTGAAGGAGTACATGGCAGTCGTGAGACGTCATCCCAAATATCTTTAAATCCGCCATGAATACACAATTTATGATGTTTGAGGAATGCCCATATGACAACTTCATTGATGAGAGTGATTTCAGCACTTTCTTTTTTCAGCTTTTTGTTAGAGTAAAACTGAAAGGAGGCAGATAAGTTCTTTTTTCCTACTTCTGGAGCTAAATCAGTTCTAACCCCATTTTATCATATTTAGCCGAGATGCCTCACTATCT
>NW_027421053.1:0-35056 GCF_009905375.1 Apium graveolens | reverse complement strand
TTCATAATTTGTCCTATGGATTTATGAAATTGCATTCGCGTCCATTCGGGGTCGTCCGGAGTGAATCGGAGCTGAAACGAATGGAACCGGTTTCCGAATAATCCTCGTAGGGGGTAGTACACGAGGTCTGGAGCAAAAATTGAGGCGGCCCATTTTTTCGATTTCTTATCATAATTTGTCCCTATGGATTTATGAAATTGCATTCGCGTCAATTCGGGGTCGTCCGGCAGTGAATCGGAGCTGAAACGAATGGAACTCGGTTTCCGAGTAATCCTCGTAGGGGGTAGTACACGAGGTCTGGAGCAAAAATTGAGGCGGCCCGTTTTTTTGATTTCTTTTCATAATTTGTCCCTATGGATTTATGAAATTGCATTCGCGTCAATTCGGGGTCGTCCGGCAGTGAATCGGAGCTGAAACGAATGGAACTCGGTTTCCGAATAATCCTCGTAGGGGGTAGTACACGAGGTCTGGAGCAAAAATTGAGGCGGCCCATTTTTTTCTATTTCTTTTCATAATTTGTCCCTATGGATTTATGAAATTGCATTCGCGTCAATTCGGGGTCGTCCGGCAGTGAATCGGAGCTGAAACGAATGGAACTCGGTTTCCGAGTAATCCTCGTAGGGGGTAGTACACGAGGTCTGGAGCAAAAATTGAGGCGGCCCATTTTTTTCGATTTCTTTTCATAATTTGTCCCTATGGATTTATGAAATTGCATTCGCGTCAATTCGGGGTCGTCCGGCAGTGAATCGGAGCTGAAACGAATGGAACTCGGTTTCCGAGTAATCCTCGTAGGGGGTAGTACACGAGGTCTGGAGCAAAAATTGAGGCGGCCCATTTTTTTGATTTCTTTCATAATTTGTCCCTATGGATTTATGAAATTGCATTCGCGTCAATTCGGGGTCGTCCGGCAGTGAATCGGAGCTGAAACGAATGGAACTCGGTTTCCGAGTAATCCTCGTAGGGGGTAGTACACGAGGTCTGGAGCAAAAATTGAGGCGGCCCATTTTTTCGATTTCTTTTCATAATTTGTCCCTATGGATTTATGAAATTGCATTCGCGTCAATTCGGGGTCGTCCGGCAGTGAATCGGAGCTGAAACGAATGGAACTCGGTTTCCGAATAATCCTCGTAGGGGGTAGTACACGAGGTCTGGAGCAAAAATTGAGGCGGCCCATTTTTTCGATTTCTTTTCATAATTTGTCCCTATGGATTTATGAAATTGCATTCGCGTCAATTCGGGGTCGTCCGGCAGTGAATCGGAGCTGAAACGAATGGAACTCGGTTTCCGAGTAATCCTCGTAGGGGGTAGTACACGAGGTCTGGAGCAAAAATTGAGGCGGCCCATTTTTTTCGATTTCTTTTCATAATTTGTCCCTATGGATTTATGAAATTGCATTCGCGTCAATTCGGGGTCGTCCGGCAGTGAATCGGAGCTGAAACGAATGGAACTCGGTTTCCGAATAATCCTCGTAGGGGGTAGTACACGAGGTCTGGAGCAAAAATTGAGGCGGCCCATTTTTTCGATTTCTTTTCATAATTTGTCCCTATGGATTTATGAAATTGCATTCGCGTCAATTCGGGGTCGTCCGGCAGTGAATCGGAGCTGAAACGAATGGAACTCGGTTTCCGAGTAATCCTCGTAGGGGGTAGTACACGAGGTCTGGAGCAAAAATTGAGGCGGCCCATTTTTCGATTTCTTTTCATAATTTGTCCCTATGGATTTATGAAATTGCATTCGCGTCAATTCGGGGTCGTCCGGCAGTGAATCGGAGCTGAAACGAATGGAACTCGGTTTCCGAATAATCCTCGTAGGGGGTAGTACACGAGGTCTGGAGCAAAAATTGAGGCGGCCCATTTTTTCGATTTCTTTTCATAATTTGTCCCTATGGATTTATGAAATTGCATTCGCGTCAATTCGGGGTCGTCCGGCAGTGAATCGGAGCTGAAACGAATGGAACTCGGTTTCCGAGTAATCCTCGTAGGGGGTAGTACACGAGGTCTGGAGCAAAAATTGAGGCGGCCCATTTTTTTGATTTCTTTTCATAATTTGTCCCTATGGATTTATGAAATTGCATTCGCGTCCATTCGGGGTCGTCCGGCAGTGAATCGGAGCTGAAACGAATGGAACTCGGTTTCCGAAGTAATCCTCGTAGGGGGTAGTACACGAGGTCTGGAGCAAAAATTGAGGCGGCCCATTTTTTCGATTTCTTTTCATAATTTGTCCCTATGGATTTATGAAATTGCATTCGCGTCAATTCGGGGTCGTCCGGCAGTGAATCGGAGCTGAAACGAATGGAACTCGGTTTCCGAATAATCCTCGTAGGGGGTAGTACACGAGGTCTGGAGCAAAAATTGAGGCGGCCCATTTTTTCGATTTCTTTTCATAATTTGTCCCTATGGATTTATGAAATTGCATTCGCGTCAATTCGGGGTCGTCCGGCAGTGAATCGGAGCTGAAACGAATGGAACTCGGTTTCCGAATAATCCTCGTAGGGGGTAGTACACGAGGTCTGGAGCAAAAATTGAGGCGGCCCATTTTTTTCGATTTCTTTTCATAATTTGTCCCTATGGATTTATGAAATTGCATTCGCGTCAATTCGGGGTCGTCCGGCAGTGAATCGGAGCTGAAACGAATGGAACTCGGTTTCCGAAGTAATCCTCGTAGGGGGTAGTACACGAGGTCTGGAGCAAAAATTGAGGCGGCCCATTTTTTTCGATTTCTTTTCATAATTTGTCCCTATGGATTTATGAAATTGCATTCGCGTCCATTCGGGGTCGTCCGGCAGTGAATCGGAGCTGAAACGAATGGAACTCGGTTTCCGAATAATCCTCGTAGGGGGTAGTACACGAGGTCTGGAGCAAAAATTGAGGCGGCCCATTTTTTCGATTTCTTTTCATAATTTGTCCCTATGGATTTATGAAATTGCATTCGCGTCAATTCGGGGTCGTCCGGCAGTGAATCGGAGCTGAAACGAATGGAACTCGGTTTCCGAGTAATCCTCGTAGGGGGTAGTACACGAGGTCTGGAGCAAAAATTGAGGCGGCCCATTTTTTTGATTTCTTTTCATAATTTGTCCCTATGGATTTATGAAATTGCATTCGCGTCCATTCGGGGTCGTCCGGCAGTGAATCGGAGCTGAAACGAATGGAACTCGGTTTCCGAATAATCCTCGTAGGGGGTAGTACACGAGGTCTGGAGCAAAAATTGAGGCGGCCCATTTTTTCGATTTCTTTCATAATTTGTCCCTATGGATTTATGAAATTGCATTCGCGTCAATTCGGGGTCGTCCGGCAGTGAATCGGAGCTGAAACGAATGGAACTCGGTTTCCGAGTAATCCTCGTAGGGGGTAGTACACGAGGTCTGGAGCAAAAATTGAGGCGGCCCATTTTTTCGATTTCTTTTCATAATTTGTCCCTATGGATTTATGAAATTGCATTCGCGTCAATTCGGGGTCGTCCGGCAGTGAATCGGAGCTGAAACGAATGGAACTCGGTTTCCGAGTAATCCTCGTAGGGGGTAGTACACGAGGTCTGGAGCAAAAATTGAGGCGGCCCGTTTTTTTGATTTCTTTTCATAATTTGTCCCTATGGATTTATGAAATTGCATTCGCGTCCATTCGGGGTCGTCCGGCAGTGAATCGGAGCTGAAACGAATGGAACTCGGTTTCCGAATAATCCTCGTAGGGGGTAGTACACGAGGTCTGGAGCAAAAATTGAGGCGGCCCATTTTTTCTATTTCTTTTCATAATTTGTCCCTATGGATTTATGAAATTGCATTCGCGTCAATTCGGGGTCGTCCGGCAGTGAATCGGAGCTGAAACGAATGGAACTCGGTTTCCGAAGTAATCCTCGTAGGGGGTAGTACACGAGGTCTGGAGCAAAAATTGAGGCGGCCCATTTTTTCGATTTCTTTTCATAATTTGTCCCTATGGATTTATGAAATTGCATTCGCGTCAATTCGGGGTCGTCCGGCAGTGAATCGGAGCTGAAACGAATGGAACTCGGTTTCCGAGTAATCCTCGTAGGGGGTAGTACACGAGGTCTGGAGCAAAAATTGAGGCGGCCCATTTTTTTGATTTCTTTTCATAATTTGTCCCTATGGATTTATGAAATTGCATTCGCGTCCATTCGGGGTCGTCCGGGCAGTGAATCGGAGCTGAAACGAATGGAACTCGGTTTCCGAATAATCCTCGTAGGGGGTAGTACACGAGGTCTGGAGCAAAAATTGAGGCGGCCCATTTTTTCGATTTCTTTTCATAATTTGTCCCTATGGATTTATGAAATTGCATTCGCGTCCATTCGGGGTCGTCCGGGAGTGAATCGGAGCTGAAACGAATGGAACTCGGTTTCCGAATAATCCTCGTAGGGGGTAGTACACGAGGTCTGGAGCAAAAATTGAGGCGGCCCATTTTTTCGATTTCTTATCATAATTTGTCCCTATGGATTTATGAAATTGCATTCGCGTCAATTCGGGGTCGTCCGGCAGTGAATCGGAGCTGAAACGAATGGAACTCGGTTTCCGAGTAATCCTCGTAGGGGGTAGTACACGAGGTCTGGAGCAAAAATTGAGGCGGCCCATTTTTTCGATTTCTTTTCATAATTTGTCCCTATGGATTTATGAAATTGCATTCGCGTCAATTCGGGGTCGTCCGGCAGTGAATCGGAGCTGAAACGAATGGAACTCGGTTTCCGAGTAATCCTCGTAGGGGGTAGTACACGAGGTCTGGAGCAAAAATTGAGGCGGCCCATTTTTTTGATTTCTTTTCATAATTTGTCCCTATGGATTTATGAAATTGCATTCGCGTCAATTCGGGGTCGTCCGGCAGTGAATCGGAGCTGAAACGAATGGAACTCGGTTTCCGAGTAATCCTCGTAGGGGGTAGTACACGAGGTCTGGAGCAAAAATTGAGGCGGCCCATTTTTTTCTATTTCTTTTCATAATTTGTCCCTATGGATTTATGAAATTGCATTCGCGTCCATTCGGGGTCGTCCGGCAGTGAATCGGAGCTGAAACGAATGGAACTCGGTTTCCGAATAATCCTCGTAGGGGGTAGTACACGAGGTCTGGAGCAAAAATTGAGGCGGCCCATTTTTTCGATTTCTTTTCATAATTTGTCCCTATGGATTTATGAAATTGCATTCGCGTCAATTCGGGGTCGTCCGGCAGTGAATCGGAGCTGAAACGAATGGAACTCGGTTTCCGAGTAATCCTCGTAGGGGGTAGTACACGAGGTCTGGAGCAAAAATTGAGGCGGCCCATTTTTTTGATTTCTTTTCATAATTTGTCCCTATGGATTTATGAAATTGCATTCGCGTCCATTCGGGGTCGTCCGGAGTGAATCGGAGCTGAAACGAATGGAACTCGGTTTCCGAATAATCCTCGTAGGGGGTAGTACACGAGGTCTGGAGCAAAAATTGAGGCGGCCCATTTTTTCGATTTCTTTTCATAATTTGTCCCTATGGATTTATGAAATTGCATTCGCGTCCATTCGGGGTCGTCCGGAGTGAATCGGAGCTGAAACGAATGGAACTCGGTTTCCGAATAATCCTCGTAGGGGGTAGTACACGAGGTCTGGAGCAAAAATTGAGGCGGCCCATTTTTTCGATTTCTTTCATAATTTGTCCCTATGGATTTATGAAATTGCATTCGCGTCAATTCGGGGTCGTCCGGCAGTGAATCGGAGCTGAAACGAATGGAACTCGGTTTCCGAGTAATCCTCGTAGGGGGTAGTACACGAGGTCTGGAGCAAAAATTGAGGCGGCCCAGTTTTTTTGATTTCTTTTCATAATTTGTCCCTATGGATTTATGAAATTGCATTCGCGTCCATTCGGGGTCGTCCGGCAGTGAATCGGAGCTGAAACGAATGGAACTCGGTTTCCGAATAATCCTCGTAGGGGGTAGTACACGAGGTCTGGAGCAAAAATTGAGGCGGCCCATTTTTTCGATTTCTTTTCATAATTTGTCCCTATGGATTTATGAAATTGCATTCGCGTCCATTCGGGGTCGTCCGGAGTGAATCGGAGCTGAAACGAATGGAACTCGGTTTCCGAATAATCCTCGTAGGGGGTAGTACACGAGGTCTGGAGCAAAAATTGAGGCGGCCCATTTTTTCGATTTCTTTTCATAATTTGTCCCTATGGATTTATGAAATTGCATTCGCGTCAATTCGGGGTCGTCCGGCAGTGAATCGGAGCTGAAACGAATGGAACTCGGTTTCCGAGTAATCCTCGTAGGGGGTAGTACACGAGGTCTGGAGCAAAAATTGAGGCGGCCCATTTTTTCGATTTCTTTTCATAATTTGTCCCTATGGATTTATGAAATTGCATTCGCGTCAATTCGGGGTCGTCCGGCAGTGAATCGGAGCTGAAACGAATGGAACTCGGTTTCCGAGTAATCCTCGTAGGGGGTAGTACACGAGGTCTGGAGCAAAAATTGAGGCGGCCCATTTTTTTGATTTCTTTTCATAATTTGTCCCTATGGATTTATGAAATTGCATTCGCATCCATTCGGGGTCGTCCGGCAGTGAATCGGAGCTGAAACGAATGGAACTCGGTTTCCGAGTAATCCTCGTAGGGGGTAGTACACGAGGTCTGGAGCAAAAATTGAGGCGGCCCATTTTTTCTATTTCTTTTCATAATTTGTCCCTATGGATTTATGAAATTGCATTCGCGTCCATTCGGGGTCGTCCGACAGTGAATCGGAGCTGAAACGAATGGAACTCGGTTTCCGAATAATCCTCGTAGGGGGTAGTACACGAGGTCTGGAGCAAAAATTGAGGCGGCCCATTTTTTTCGATTTCTTTTCATAATTTGTCCCTATGGATTTATGAAATTGCAGTTCGCGTCAATTCGGGGTCGTCCGGCAGTGAATCGGAGCTGAAACGAATGGAACTCGGTTTCCGAGTAATCCTCGTAGGGGGTAGTACACGAGGTCTGGAGCAAAAATTGAGGCGGCCCAGTTTTTTCGATTTCTTTTCATAATTTGTCCCTATGGATTTATGAAATTGCATTCGCGTCAATTCGGGGTCGTCCGGCAGTGAATCGGAGCTGAAACGAATGGAACTCGGTTTCCGAGTAATCCTCGTAGGGGGTAGTACACGAGGTCTGGAGCAAAAATTGAGGCGGCCCATTTTTTCGATTTCTTTTCATAATTTGTCCCTATGGATTTATGAAATTGCATTCGCGTCAATTCGGGGTCGTCCGGCAGTGAATCGGAGCTGAAACGAATGGAACTCGGTTTCCGAATAATCCTCGTAGGGGGTAGTACACGAGGTCTGGAGCAAAAATTGAGGCGGCCCATTTTTTCGATTTCTTTTCATAATTTGTCCCTATGGATTTATGAAATTGCATTCGCGTCAATTCGGGGTCGTCCGGCAGTGAATCGGAGCTGAAACGAATGGAACTCGGTTTCCGAATAATCCTCGTAGGGGGTAGTACACGAGGTCTGGAGCAAAAATTGAGGCGGCCCATTTTTTTCGATTTCTTTTCATAATTTGTCCCTATGGATTTATGAAATTGCATTCGCGTCAATTCGGGGTCGTCCGGCAGTGAATCGGAGCTGAAACGAATGGAACTCGGTTTCCGAATAATCCTCGTAGGGGGTAGTACACGAGGTCTGGAGCAAAAATTGAGGCGGCCCATTTTTTCGATTTCTTTTCATAATTTGTCCCTATGGATTTATGAAATTGCATTCGCGTCAATTCGGGGTCGTCCGGCAGTGAATCGGAGCTGAAACGAATGGAACTCGGTTTCCGAATAATCCTCGTAGGGGGTAGTACACGAGGTCTGGAGCAAAAATTGAGGCGGCCCATTTTTTCGATTTCTTTCATAATTTGTCCCTATGGATTTATGAAATTGCATTCGCGTCAATTCGGGGTCGTCCGGCAGTGAATCGGAGCTGAAACGAATGGAACTCGGTTTCCGAGTAATCCTCGTAGGGGGTAGTACACGAGGTCTGGAGCAAAAATTGAGGCGGCCCATTTTTTCGATTTCTTTTCATAATTTGTCCCTATGGATTTATGAAATTGCATTCGCGTCAATTCGGGGTCGTCCGGCAGTGAATCGGAGCTGAAACGAATGGAACTCGGTTTCCGAGTAATCCTCGTAGGGGGTAGTACACGAGGTCTGGAGCAAAAATTGAGGCGGCCCATTTTTTTGATTTCTTTTCATAATTTGTCCCTATGGATTTATGAAATTGCATTCGCATCCATTCGGGGTCGTCCGGCAGTGAATCGGAGCTGAAACGAATGGAACTCGGTTTCCGAGTAATCCTCGTAGGGGGTAGTACACGAGGTCTGGAGCAAAAATTGAGGCGGCCCATTTTTTCGATTTCTTTCATAATTTGTCCCTATGGATTTATGAAATTGCATTCGCGTCAATTCGGGGTCGTCCGGCAGTGAATCGGAGCTGAAACGAATGGAACTCGGTTTCCGAATAATCCTCGTAGGGGGTAGTACACGAGGTCTGGAGCAAAAATTGAGGCGGCCCATTTTTTCGATTTCTTTTCATAATTTGTCCCTATGGATTTATGAAATTGCATTCGCGTCAATTCGGGGTCGTCCGGCAGTGAATCGGAGCTGAAACGAATGGAACTCGGTTTCCGAGTAATCCTCGTAGGGGGTAGTACACGAGGTCTGGAGCAAAAATTGAGGCGGCCCAGTTTTTTCGATTTCTTTTCATAATTTGTCCCTATGGATTTATGAAATTGCATTCGCGTCCATTCGGGGTCGTCCGGAGTGAATCGGAGCTGAAACGAATGGAACTCGGTTTCCGAATAATCCTCGTAGGGGGTTAGTACACGAGGTCTGGAGCAAAAATTGAGGCGGCCCATTTTTTCGATTTCTTTTCATAATTTGTCCCTATGGATTTATGAAATTGCATTCGCGTCCATTCGGGGTCGTCCGGGAGTGAATCGGAGCTGAAACGAATGGAACTCGGTTTCCGAATAATCCTCGTAGGGGGTAGTACACGAGGTCTGGAGCAAAAATTGAGGCGGCCCATTTTTTCGATTTCTTTTCATAATTTGTCCCTATGGATTTATGAAATTGCATTCGCGTCAATTCGGGGTCGTCCGGCAGTGAATCGGAGCTGAAACGAATGGAACTCGGTTTCCGAGTAATCCTCGTAGGGGGTAGTACACGAGGTCTGGAGCAAAAATTGAGGCGGCCCATTTTTTCGATTTCTTTTCATAATTTGTCCCTATGGATTTATGAAATTGCATTCGCGTCCATTCGGGGTCGTCCGGCAGTGAATCGGAGCTGAAACGAATGGAACTCGGTTTCCGAATAATCCTCGTAGGGGGTAGTACACGAGGTCTGGAGCAAAAATTGAGGCGGCCCATTTTTTCGATTTCTTTTCATAATTTGTCCCTATGGATTTATGAAATTGCATTCGCGTCAATTCGGGGTCGTCCGGCAGTGAATCGGAGCTGAAACGAATGGAACTCGGTTTCCGAGTAATCCTCGTAGGGGGTAGTACACGAGGTCTGGAGCAAAAATTGAGGCGGCCCATTTTTTTGATTTCTTTTCATAATTTGTCCCTATGGATTTATGAAATTGCATTCGCGTCCATTCGGGGTCGTCCGGCAGTGAATCGGAGCTGAAACGAATGGAACTCGGTTTCCGAATAATCCTCGTAGGGGGTAGTACACGAGGTCTGGAGCAAAAATTGAGGCGGCCCATTTTTTCGATTTCTTTTCATAATTTGTCCCTATGGATTTATGAAATTGCATTCGCGTCAATTCGGGGTCGTCCGGCAGTGAATCGGAGCTGAAACGAATGGAACTCGGTTTCCGAATAATCCTCGTAGGGGGTAGTACACGAGGTCTGGAGCAAAAATTGAGGCGGCCCATTTTTTCGATTTCTTTTCATAATTTGTCCCTATGGATTTATGAAATTGCATTCGCGTCAATTCGGGGTCGTCCGGCAGTGAATCGGAGCTGAAACGAATGGAACTCGGTTTCCGAATAATCCTCGTAGGGGGTAGTACACGAGGTCTGGAGCAAAAATTGAGGCGGCCCATTTTTTCGATTTCTTTTCATAATTTGTCCCTATGGATTTATGAAATTGCATTCGCGTCCATTCGGGGTCGTCCGGAGTGAATCGGAGCTGAAACGAATGGAACTCGGTTTCCGAATAATCCTCGTAGGGGGTAGTACACGAGGTCTGGAGCAAAAATTGAGGCGGCCCATTTTTTCGATTTCTTTTCATAATTTGTCCCTATGGATTTATGAAATTGCATTCGCGTCCATTCGGGGTCGTCCGGGCAGTGAATCGGAGCTGAAACGAATGGAACTCGGTTTCCGAATAATCCTCGTAGGGGGTAGTACACGAGGTCTGGAGCAAAAATTGAGGCGGCCCATTTTTTGATTTCTTTTCATAATTTGTCCCTATGGATTTATGAAATTGCATTCGCGTCAATTCGGGGTCGTCCGGCAGTGAATCGGAGCTGAAACGAATGGAACTCGGTTTCCGAGTAATCCTCGTAGGGGGTAGTACACGAGGTCTGGAGCAAAAATTGAGGCGGCCCAGTTTTTTGATTTCTTTTCATAATTTGTCCCTATGGATTTATGAAATTGCATTCGCGTCAATTCGGGGTCGTCCGGGCAGTGAATCGGAGCTGAAACGAATGGAACTCGGTTTCCGAATAATCCTCGTAGGGGGTAGTACACGAGGTCTGGAGCAAAAATTGAGGCGGCCCATTTTTTCGATTTCTTTCATAATTTGTCCCTATGGATTTATGAAATTGCATTCGCGTCAATTCGGGGTCGTCCGGCAGTGAATCGGAGCTGAAACGAATGGAACTCGGTTTCCGAATAATCCTCGTAGGGGGTAGTACACGAGGTCTGGAGCAAAAATTGAGGCGGCCCATTTTTTCGATTTCTTTTCATAATTTGTCCCTATGGATTTATGAAATTGCGTTCGCGTCAATTCGGGGGCGTCCGGAGTGAATCGGAGCTGAAACGAACGGAACTCGGTTTCCGAATAATCCTCGTAGGGGGTAGTACACGAGGTCTGGAGAAAAAATTGAGGCGGCCCATTTTTTCAATTTCTTTTCATAATTTGTCCCTATGGATTTATGAAATTGCATTCGCGTCAATTCGGGGTCGTCCGGCAGTGAATCGGAGCTGAAACGAATGGAACTCGGTTTCCGAGTAATCCTCGTAGGGGGTAGTACACGAGGTCTGGAGCAAAAATTGAGGCGGCCCATTTTTTTCGATTTCTTTTCATAATTTGTCCCTATGGATTTATGAAATTGCATTCGCGTCCATTCGGGGTCGTCCGGGAGTGAATCGGAGCTGAAACGAATGGAACTCGGTTTCCGAATAATCCTCGTAGGGGGTAGTACACGAGGTCTGGAGCAAAAATTGAGGCGGCCCATTTTTTCGATTTCTTTTCATAATTTGTCCCTATGGATTTATGAAATTGCATTCGCGTCCATTCGGGGTCGTCCGGCAGTGAATCGGAGCTGAAACGAATGGAACTCGGTTTCCGAATAATCCTCGTAGGGGGTAGTACACGAGGTCTGGAGCAAAAATTGAGGCGGCCCATTTTTTCGATTTCTTTTCATAATTTGTCCCTATGGATTTATGAAATTGCATTCGCGTCCATTCGGGGTCGTCCGGGAGTGAATCGGAGCTGAAACGAATGGAACTCGGTTTCCGAATAATCCTCGTAGGGGGTAGTACACGAGGTCTGGAGCAAAAATTGAGGCGGCCCATTTTTTCGATTTCTTTTCATAATTTGTCCCTATGGATTTATGAAATTGCATTCGCGTCCATTCGGGGTCGTCCGGGAGTGAATCGGAGCTGAAACGAATGGAACTCGGTTTCCGAATAATCCTCGTAGGGGGTAGTACACGAGGTCTGGAGCAAAAATTGAGGCGGCCCATTTTTTCGATTTCTTTTCATAATTTGTCCCTATGGATTTATGAAATTGCATTCGCGTCCATTCGGGGTCGTCCGGGAGTGAATCGGAGCTGAAACGAATGGAACTCGGTTTCCGAATAATCCTCGTAGGGGGTAGTACACGAGGTCTGGAGCAAAAATTGAGGCGGCCCATTTTTTCGATTTCTTTTCATAATTTGTCCCTATGGATTTATGAAATTGCATTCGCGTCCATTCGGGGTCGTCCGGGAGTGAATCGGAGCTGAAACGAATGGAACTCGGTTTCCGAATAATCCTCGTAGGGGGTAGTACACGAGGTCTGGAGCAAAAATTGAGGCGGCCCATTTTTTCGATTTCTTTTCATAATTTGTCCCTATGGATTTATGAAATTGCATTCGCGTCCATTCGGGGTCGTCCGGCAGTGAATCGGAGCTGAAACGAATGGAACTCGGTTTCCGAGTAATCCTCGTAGGGGGTAGTACACGAGGTCTGGAGCAAAAATTGAGGCGGCCCGTTTTTTCTATTTCTTTTCATAATTTGTCCCTATGGATTTATGAAATTGCATTCACGTCCATTCGGGGTCGTCCGACAGTGAATCGGAACTGAAACGAATAGAACTCGGTTTCCGAATAATCCTCGTAGGGGGTTGTACACGAGGTCTGGAGCAAAAATTGAGGCGGCCCATTTTTTCGATTTCTTTTCATAATTTGTCCCTATGGATTTATGAAATTGCGTTCGCGTCAATTCGGGGGCGTCCGGCAGTGAATCGGAGCTGAAACGAATGGAACTCGGTTTCCGAGTAATCCTCGTAGGGGGTAGTACACGAGGTCTAGAGCAAAAATTGAGGTGGCCCGTTTTTTTGATTTCTTTTCATAATTTGTCCCTATGGATTTATGAAATTGCATTCGCGTCCATTCGGGGTCGTCCGGGAGTGAATCGGAGCTGAAACAAATGGAACTCGGTTTCTGAATAATCCTCGTAGGGGGTTGTATACGAGGTCTGGAGCGAAAATTGAGGTGGCCCATTTTTTCAATTTCTTTTCATAATTTGTCCCTATGGATTTATGAAATTGCATTCGCGTCCATTCGGGGTCGTCCGGGAGTGAATCGGAGCTGAAACGAATGGAAACCGGTTTCCGAATAATCCTCGTAGGGGGTAGTACACGAGGTCTGGAGCAAAAATTGAGGCGGCCCATTTTTTCGATTTCTTATCATAATTTGTCCCTATGGATTTATGAAATTGCATTCGCGTCAATTCGGGGTCGTCCGGCAGTGAATCGGAGCTGAAACGAATGGAACTCGGTTTCCGAGTAATCCTCGTAGGGGGTAGTACACGAGGTCTGGAGCAAAAATTGAGGCGGCCCGTTTTTTTGATTTCTTTTCATAATTTGTCCCTATGGATTTATGAAATTGCATTCGCGTCCATTCGGGGTCGTCCGGAGTGAATCGGAGCTGAAACGAATGGAACTCGGTTTCCGAATAATCCTCGTAGGGGGTAGTACACGAGGTCTGGAGCAAAAATTGAGGCGACCCATTTTTTCAATTTCTTATCATAATTTGTCCCTATGGATTTATTAAATTGCATTCGCGTCAATTCGGGGTCGTCCGGCAGTGATTCGGAGCTGAAACGAACGGAACTCGGTTTCCGAGTAATCCTCGTAGGGGGTAGTACACGAGGTCTGGAGCAAAAATTGAGGTGGCCCATTTTTTCAATTTATTTTCATAATTTGTCCCTATGGATTTATGAAATTGCATTCGCGTCAATTCGGGGTCGTCCAGCAGTGAATCGGAGTTGAAACGAATGGAACTCGGTTTCCGAGTAATCCTCGTAGGGGGTAGTACACGAGGTCTGGAGCAAAAATTGAGGCGGCCCGTTTTTTTTGATTTATTTTCATAATTTGTCCCTATGGATTTATGAAATTGCTTTCGCATCCATTCGGGGTCGTCCGGCAGTGAATCGGAGCTGAAACGAATGGAACTCGGTTTCCGAATAATCCTCGTAGGGGGTAGTACACGAGGTCTGGAGCAAAAATTGAGGCGGCCCGTTTTTCTATTTCTTTTCATAATTTGTCCCTATGGATTTATGAAATTGCATTCGCGTCCATTCTGGGTCGTCCGACAGTGAATCAGAAGCTGAAACGAATAGAACTCGGTTTCCGAATAATCCTCGTAGGGGGTTGTACACGAGGTCTGGAGCAAAAATTGAGGCGGCCCATTTTTTCGATTTCTTTTCATAATTTGTCCCTATGGATTTATGAAATTGCATTCGCGTCAATTCGGGGGCGTCCGGCAGTGAATCGGAGCTGAAACGAATGGAACTCGGTTTCCGAGTAATCCTCGTAGGGGGTAGTACACGAGGTCTAGAGCAAAAATTGAGGGGGCCCGTTTTTTTGATTTCTTTTCATAATTTGTCCCTATGGATTTATGAAATTGCATTCGCGTCCATTCGGGGTCGTCCGGGAGTGAATCAGAGCTGAAACAAATGGAACTCGGTTTCCGAATAATCCTCGTAGGGGGTTGTATACGAGGTCTGGAGCGAAAATTGAGGCGACCCATTTTTTCGATTTCTTTTCATAATTTGTCCCTATGGATTTATTAAATTGCATCCGCGTCCATTCGGGGTCGTCCGGGAGTGAATCGGAGCTGAAACGAATGGAACTCGGTTTCCGAATAATCCTCGTAGGGGGTTGTACACGAGGTCTGGAGCAAAAATTCAGGCAGCCCATTTTTTTTATTTCTTATCATAATTTGTCCCTATGGATTTATTAAATTGCATTCGCGTCAATTCGGGGTCGTCCGGCAGTGATTCGGAGCTGAAACGAACGGAACTCGGTTTCCGAGTAATCCTCGTAGGGGGTAGTACACGAGGTCTGGAGCAAAAATTGAGGTGGCCCATTTTTTCAATTTCTTTTCATAATTTGTCCCTATGGATTTATGAAGTTGCATTCGCGTCAATTCGGGGTCGTCCGGCAGTGAATCATAGCTGAAACGAATGGAACTCGGTTTCCGAGTAATCCTCGTAGGGGGTAGTACACGAGGTCTGGAGCAAGAATTGAGGCGGCCCATTTTTTTGATTTATTTTCATAATTTGTCCCTATGGATTTATGAAATTGCATTCGCATCCATTCGGGGTCGTCCGGCAGTGAATCGGAGCTGAAACGAATGGAACTCGGTTTTCGTGTAATCCTCGTAGGGGGTAGTACACGAGGTCTGGAGCAAAAATTAAGGTGGCCCGTTTTTTCTATTTCTTTTCATAATTTGTCCCTATGGATTTATGAAATTGCATTCGCGTCCATTCGGGGTCGTCCGACAGTGAATTGGAACTAAAACGAATAGAACTCGGTTTCCGAATAATCCTCGTAGGGGGTTGTACACGAGGTCTGGAGCAAAAATTGAGGCGGCCCATTTTTTCGATTTCTTTTCATAATTTGTCCCTATGGATTTATTAAATTGCGTTCGCGTCAATTCGGGGGCGTCCGGCAGTGAATCGGAGCTGAAACGAATGGAACTCGGTTTTCGAGTAATCCTCGTAAGGGGTAGTACACTAGGTCTAGAGCAAAAATTGAGGTGGCCCGTTTTTTTGATTTCTTTTCATAATTTGTCCCTATGGATTTATGAAATTGCATTCGCGTCCATTCGGGGTCGTCCGGCAGTGAATCGGAGCTGAAACAAATGGAACTCGGTTTCCTGAATAATCCTCGTAGGGGGTTTATACGAGGTCTGGAGGCAAAAATTGAGGATGGCCCATTTTTTCGATTTCTTTTCATAATTTGTCCCTATGGATTTATGAAATTGCATTCGCGTCCATTCGGGGTCGTCCGGGAGTGAATCGGAGCTGAAACGAATGGAAACCGGTTTCCGAATAATCCTCGTAGGGGGTAGTACACGAGGTCTGGAGCAAAAATTGAGGCGGCCCATTTTTTTGATTTCTTATCATAATTTGTCCCTATGGATTTATGAAATTGCATTCGCGTCAATTCGGGGTCGTCCGGCAGTGAATTAGGAGCTGAAACGAATGGAACTCGGTTTCCGAGTAATCCTCGTAGGGGGTAGTACACGGGGTCTGGAAAAAAAAATTGAGGCGGCCCATTTTTTTGATTTCTTTTCATAATTTGTCCCTATGGATTTATTGTAACACCCCCAGATCCGGGGTCGGGGTTCCAGGTTGTCACGGTCTTTCTTTCCACAATATCACTTCACTTAATTAATAATAAATAACCTCATGCTGTGACCCCACACTAACACACACCACAACCCGTTATAGTCTCAGAGATGAAATTGAAATAAGTACAAGTCTTTGAATCCACAATTTAAAATTATTACAACCCAAAATGATTACTTGATAATTTACAGTTAATTGCCATTATCTGCCACAAGTTATAATTATACATAATTTGATTCTCAAAAGTAGATGGTCTGAACTACAATGGATCTACCTCTGCAGCTATAGCAGCTACAACATCATCGGGAAGACGCGGGACGCTTCCCACGCGCTTGCGCTGGGTCTGCTGGAGTCTGGCCATCTCTCCTAACTGTTGTTGTGTGATGAAGAAATAAAGCAAGAGTGAGCCTTACAGCTCGCAAGATAATATGTAGTGATAACAATAATACAAGTATCTAAATGGATACTTACTAGAATCTTTATCGTGTGTAAGATAATTACTTACTAGATATAAGTAAAAACAAGGAATGAAGTTACCAATACTTCCCCACACTTATATCATTTATAAAGCTACTTGAACTATCACCGTTCAAAGTATTATAAGATTCACGAGGTCATCCCATAGATGAGACCACAAATAAAACTTGAAAATATTTGATCTTTGAAATATTTTGAAAAGAGATGAAGTTACGAGATACTTCATTCAATGGATACACCAATAAAAATGTTTGACCCTGTCAATGCTTCGGCAACCACCCATTAGTAGCCTTTCGATCGAAATGCTACGGGTAGTGTTGCAGAATTATCCAAATGGATGATGAACTCATTACGGGAGTTTACCGTGCCAGGAAGACCACTTACGATGATCAGTCGTAGTAGTACAACCCCACCATTTTCTACATGTAGAGGAGAACCTGTCGGATTTACTTGTCAACCGAACACTGAACTCCTAAGGAATGGACCGCCTTAGCGGAACTTCCAGGCCATTTGGGCCAATATAATAAGGCTGGGCCGGCGCTACTCGACCACTTACGCCACTCCTAGTTCAGATGAAATCCATGACTCTGAAACGTAAAGCTCGTTTCCCCCTTTCCCCAAGTAGAAACTTGTTGATACGGCTCCACCAAGAAGTCGTATCTAGTTGGAAAGGAAAACTCACCGATATTTCCCAGGCGATGCCTGTTAATGGATTAACTTGTTCCAAGAATTTTACTTCCCGAATATTGGGTAAGTAATCAAAAACTCTTTTACCAAGACAGCAACCTTGTTGCGAATATAAAACACACCACCGAGCCGGATCCCCCATGTTTTGAGCGAGTATTTAAATCCCCTTTTTAAAAGGAAGATCTTAAATATAAAAATAGTTTTGGGATCCGCTCTCACTTTTGAAAATCATTTTAAAGACTCGAAAACACTTTAAAGAGTGTTTGGAGTAAAACTGATTTAATGAAGTAAATCAGTCCCCAGAATATTTAGAAAATGACTGAATATTATTATTTAAATAATATTCCCATAAAGAATAATCTTTATAAAAATAATTGAAGTAGAAGTATTAAAACATATACTTGAAACGAGTATTAAATAACCAAAGATATACTTATATGAAAGTATTATCTTTATTTGAATAATCGAAAATAAGTTTGATTATTAACACCTTATTCTTTAATAAAATAAAGAATATATTTCAGCAAATAATCGGAGTCATAGATCCTTAAATGAATATTCAAATAATATTCATTAAATAATATAAACTGAGTCATAAGCCTTCGAATGAATATTCAAATAATATTCAATAAATAATGTAAAGGAGTCATACGCCTTCGAATAATATTCGGAATAATATTCAAATAATAAAATAAAAGGAGTCATAAGTCCTCGAATGAATATTCGAATAATATTCAAATAATAAAATAAAAGGAGTCATAAGTCCTCGAATGAATATTCGAATAATATTCATTAAATAAAATAAAGTTATCGAATAAACCTTATTCGGTTAATAGTTTGGAAAAACTATAACCATATATATATATATAAATATATATATATATATCCATATCCATATATAGAAAAATCTACTCGGGATCCTCGACTCCCGGTTTTAGAAAATATTTTCACCTTTGGGTCCCTATACTAAGGGTATATATACAAGTTACCGCTATCCTCTAGCATAGGTATTATCAACTGAACCAACAGATATATATTTCAAGAATATGAAACAGGCATGCATATATACCATATCACATGCTACAATATATCGCAAGAATTTGCTAAATAACCAACATGCATCTATCGCAAGATAATGCATATACAAGTGTATACATCACAACAACAGTATAACGGATAGAATACTTGCCTGAGCGACTTGGGGGTGAGAAAGGCTCGGGACGAGTCTGGTAACCTATAAACAACAAGTAAGTTGGAATTAAACCAAAATCACTTGTAAATCTATACTTTAACTAACTTAGACTCTAACGCTTGTTTTGCGCTCACCGATTCGCTTAAGTCACTCGGGTACCCTCGGCTCCACCATTTTTAATAATTTAACCTTTACGAGTTTTAAAGCAATTCCTTCGTGAATGTCTTACCAACTGCCTAACACACTTACCATAAATGTTTCATACATTAATTAACCCTTTTTGGTCTTTAACCTACATTTCAAAGTAAGGCGAAGGAAAAAGTTTCGTTCGCGAAACGCCGTTACTTGAAACGGTCGTTTCTCCTAAACCGTGCATTGGAATCGAACGAACTACATATCAAAATGAAGCTCGTAACATGAGCTATCTAAACATGGAAGTGGTCATAATCTAGCAGGGGGTTCTCGGGTCCTAATGCTATGCACAAAAACAGTCCAAAGAAAATCGGACGTTACGACGGCTATGTTTACGCGATTTCCAAATTTGAAACCATACAAAACCAACCACAAACCAACCTCAAATCCAACACACAACAAACATCCATCCTTATCACATCATAACAACCCCAACCAATTCAATTTAATCATTCATACTTATGCTTAAACTTAACTTTAATCATACTTAAGTTCCTTTAAATCAAAACCACAACAATTACCATTCCATTTCACTACCATTCCAAATCCCAAACTCTAAATCATAACAACAAACTACAATATCAACCCACTAATCAAAATCATCTTATAATATATAGGAATCTAGGGTTTGGAGATGGTATACCTTCCTTGAAGTGGTGGGTGGAGCTAGGAAGCCTTAAGAAGCTTTGAGAAGTCTTAAGAATGCTTGGATCTTCAAGAAAAACAAGAAAAAGTTCAAGTTAAAAACTTGAAAACACTATTCATTGTCTTCTTCTTTGATTAAATGAAGAAGATAGAGAAAGAATTAATGGCTTAAACTCATGATATAGTCCTAACTAAGCATGAAGATGATTAGGGAATTATCTTACCAATTTAGGAAGCTTGGATCTTGGATTTTGAATTTCTCTTGCCTTTTGAATAGTGAAAAGCCGTGAGCAATGAAGAACAAAGCCTTGGTTGCTTTTGATTTTTGATGAAAATGATTTTACTTGGCTTGGTTGATTGGTTTTTGTGCTTGCTTTAGTCAATTACCTTCTTGCCCTTGGATTTGTGTGGTTACAAAGCCACCACACCTCCTTCCTTCCCATGTCATGCTTATGTCATCCTCATGATGTCATCCTCACTTCCTTGTCCTCTTTCTATTGGTTGGATGACATCATTCCCACTAATCCCTTTGATTAACTTCCTAATCGTTTGCCTAATGACCGCTGATCTGTTATACGGTTCGCTTAACTTTCGTTCTCGTTTATCGTTTGAAGGATCATACCCGGGATCTTATTACTTAGGTTCCCTTAACCTTTCTCAATACATTATATTCCTTTTTATGATCCTCTATTATAATCCTTTAATTTAAATCCTTTTTATCCTGTTACCTTATACTCAATTCTCTCCGTATCTTGTGGATTTCCGGGAAAAACCAAAGTGTTCGGAATTGGATTCTGACGATCTTTACATACACTTATATACTTCATAGAGTACTAATAATATCCCAGAATATCCATAACAGAACCCCTACATAGTGTGGCATGAAAAGTTTTCTCATTCAGCAAAAACACTATTCATAAGGGTTTCAAAAATTTCCCAAAAATTGGGGTTATTACAGTCTCCCCTCCTTAAAAGGATTTCGTCCCGGAATCAGATAGAAAATGAATAGGGATACTCTCTTAGCATTGCACTTTCTAACTCTCGAGTAAATTTTCCCACATTGTGGTTCTACCATCAAACTCTTACTAGTTTGATAACCCTTCTCCTAAGCACTCGTTCCTTTTTACTCTATACCCTTCCTGGTTGCTCCATATAGGTTATGTCTGGTTGCATGTCTATGCGCTCATATGCCCCTATTTGTCTGGCATCCGAATTACACTTTCTTAACATTGATACGTGGAACACGTTATGAACTTGCTACAGGTTCGGGGGTAGGGCTAGCTCATATGCTAACTTCCCAAACGTCTTAATATATCCAAGGGTCCAACAAATTGTAGACTTAGCTTTCCTTTCTTTCCGAACCTCATCAATCCTTTTTCAAGGGTTTCCAAGGGGATACCTATAACATTACTAGGCCCCCTATTTCATACTCTTTGTCCTTTTTGAGTCAAATCAACATACCTCTTATGTCCATCTTGGGTTACTACCAGCCGTCCTCTGATTAGATCTATTATATCCCTGGTCCTTTGGACTACTGCGGGTCCGAGCATCTTGCGCTCTACAGCTTCATCCTAACATAAGGGAGATCGACATTATCTTCCCTCAAGGATCTCATAAGGTGACACCTCGATAATGACATATGATCTATTGTCGTGATATAACTAAATCCGCGTTAAGTGATCATTCCAAATTTTTTCAAGTCTATTGCACAGACTCTCATTATAGCGTTTAGCATTAGAGCTTTTACTTCTCAATACCCATTCTTTTCGAGTTCGTAATCGTTACTACCTTCCGTTCCTAATATTATACTGGTTATACTTTTGCTCGTTAGCGTTCTATAACCTTTTAATAACCACGTCAACCTTAGTATTACGAATGTGTTCCCATTCTGAATACCACCATAACTTTACTACTCCTTTTTCAGCTGTTTCTATTTTCGAAAGCTTAATCCTTCATATAGAAGTAAAAGAATTTATTGAGAGATCACTATGATCATGAACACTTGTTATCTCGCATAGTTAGTACAGAAGGTGGCCAGCCTTTAGTACTTGACAATCAATTAAACAATAGTTGGTATCCTACTAGGCTTCTATCACACAGATAGACAGTCATTCGGCAATACCTCCCCTTCTGGAAGGGTTGTTCTTCTCAACTTACATGAAATGAAAAGAAGAGAAAAGAACGAACTGAAGAGAATTGTATATATATAAAAAATATACTGCCACAAAATATCTGGCTTGGAACCTACCTCTGAACTATAGAGGTTTGTCATAGGAGAACAAAACATATACGTATTTATATCAGCATCAAGTATTATAGCATCGTATTTCCCATGTCTAAATATTTCTATTCCGTCCATCATTCTATGGACCCATGCTCTTCCTCGAGCTTATACACAATCACCTTTGAAACTCCCTCGATTTCGAAAATCGAACCTAGGATCTCATTTTAGACATCACCGTTACTAGAGTTCTATGCTTGCACCGCAACCTTCCTCATATAGTAATACGACTCTCTTTTCATAAGAGGGAATAAATATTCAATAGGTAGATACTCTACTTAATTAGTCTATCAATGATAACTTATACACTACCATGACCCGTTTAGTGGTACTCAATTTCAACATCCATTCCAATACAACTCTCACGGTTGTAATCAGCTCGTTACTCGCAGAATCATTGCTGCCTTACTATGGTCCACCACTGACCCACTGTCATCATTCACTTTCCATGAAATCTTAATAGCTAACCATACGGAGTCCATACATGTCGTATCAAATCCTTCTAAGGAGGTAACATAATCACCATTTCTGATTCATGAAGAACACTCCTGATCTCAAAGGTTCGTTTAGTCCTTTTGAAACATGGTCCAGGCTCATTCTCAAGATAGTACCTTCTAAGATAGATAGCCCGCTCATGGCAATTACACGAATTAAACCTTTACCAACTACTATTACGGCTGGGTATTGCACAGTCATCAGAAGGAATGTCAATCTTCCAAACCATAATACAACCTTCACAGTTTTAACCATCATCACTGTATTCTTTTGGCACAAGCGCCTATAATTATCCTCTTACCTTTAAAGTGTCGGCCACCTCTTTGGCCTTTCCTGATAGTAAAATTTCCTTACAGTCAATGTCACTTTAACCATCTCCAAATAAATTTTCTACCTTATTTCAATCACAGCTTATGTGAAAATGCTTTCCTTAAAATCTGATGAGTAAAAAAAAATCACCATTTTTCCATAAGTTATTGCCTCAGTCTTTAGAGGTTAATCACTGTCATGACTGACTCTCAATCATAATTAGAACATCTTTTATCTTAAGTCCTAATTGCCCTGAATAATTTCGACCATTACTGGTTCGATCCATACTTTCTCGTGGTTTAACACGTGCCTCACTTGGCAACATTATAATTATGTCATATTTCCTTTATCAACATTTCTATTCTTGAAAATTTTGAATATTACCTTTCTCCTTGTAAAACCTCTAAGGTTATCCTTCAATCGTTCCTCCTGTATTCCCTAGATACAGGGCATATTAAAATACCATTTACTATTACTAGAACCATTGTCTATATACTTCTGAAAAATTTCTCCACTGATTCTTAAAGGTTGTTGCTACATTAACCCTTTCCAAATCATACTGTCAAAACTCATATTGTCCCTATTAAGGGTGAAATTCCAACCTTTATGCATTCCCCTAGGATTCATTTTAAGTTACCGATGTTCTATCCTTAATTCCACCTTTAAAAGGTACCTGCATCCTTCCATGGATAAATCAAGTCATATATCCCTGATAAGGGTGTCTTATTCAATCATTCCCACCTCGATAGTCTATACCTAACTTCATAATAGCATCCTTATTCAAATTGAGGTCAATCCATATGGCCTCCAAAAGATAACAATGGTCATCCACTTTTCTTTCTTGATTTGGTAATGATAACATGGATGTTCTGGAAGATATTGGTCATGTTCAACGTGAACTTCTTCTTAATAATTCCTTATTTACTTTTGTTGTTTATCTCAACAGTCATCTCAATGTTGGGATATCTTTCATATCTGGCGTCTCCCTTTCTGGGTATCATGCCACCGGTCTTACACTTTACCTTCTTGAAGGTCACTTCCTTCACCCAATTTTCTTAATTTCTTACTTTCTTGTCTCCTCAATCTATCCGCGTCTCATTATTTATCCTTCGAATTATCTCAAGGTTTCCTCGAATCTTCCCAACTTACAGGGGATAAAATATATGTATCTCTTATACCTTCAACCATCAATTTAACTCATGGTGAATCACTCTCATCCGGACGATTACCTACTTTTCTATTTTTATTTCTACGAGTCTTTAGGGTTTCCTCATACCCAACTCCCTTATCATTCCTCAAACTCTCTTGCCTTTATATTCCTTTCTCTTATCGTTATTTCATGAACCAACACAACATAAGCATTGATTTCAAATATCCCGTCATTCTGGATTGTGTCTTCAGAACGAATCTTGATAACTTTTACAACTTAGATTCATAATTCATCATACTCGTCTGCCTTTGTTCTGGCTCTTAAGCTTTTACACTATCTCCATAACCTTGGGAAGTACTTTCCTGAAAACAATTGACTGAACTTAAATCAGTTTATTATAATCTCTTGCTCCGTGCCTTCCTTGGCCTTTCACCAGCGGGTGGTCTCTCTCTTAGGAGGGTAAGTGACAAAACAGTCTTTTGTAGTTCATCAATCATTTAGAATCTTAAATGATTCATTTATTTCCTTTAGCCAGGCTCTTGCCTCGACTGGGTCAGCTTGTTCCTTGGAACTCTGAGAGCTTAGCGACTTAAAGGTCATGAAAGAATTTCCCACCGCACTGTCTCCTCAGGGTGGTGGTTGGGGATAATAGTCTAAGTTCTCTTTAGACAGGTCCATGAATTGCCGTATAGGGGTACCATCTCAGGTCTCCTGTCCTTACTCGACTTTTGTTTCCTCAGTCTAAATATTTCTTCCTACTCCCCATAATTGGGGTCATCTTACATAATTTAAATCCTCATTTTCCACTTCATCATGTTATGGGTTCCTTTTGTCTTGGTGGCAACCTCCCTGACTATCACGTTCAGGGTTTGCTCTAACTCTTATTCCTCAAACTAGCTTTCATCTAAGATTTCATCTTTAAGCTCTTAAACCTTTGGAACCCAAATTCTATAGGAATACCTCATTATTCCCTTATCATCACTCTCGGTATTAATCTCATACCTATTTGTTGGATCTCTGCCTTCATTCATCACTTTTACTGGCACAATATGTTCTTTTCCAATACTTCGGGCTGTATTGCTATCTCAAACAGCTTTTCGGTACCGGCTCCGGTTACCTTCACTACTATTTCCATTTTCTCAAAATCTATTATAAACTCTCCAAAAGACATTATCATCTTGAGTCTCTCCTTTTTTACTAAGGGCATCAGCCACCATATTGGCTTTCCCCGAATGCTAAAGAATCTCCCAATCATAATTCTTGATTAGCTCTAACCGCCTCCTCTGGCGTATGTTGAGCTCTTTCTACGTAAGAATGTACTAGAGCTCCTATGGTTTGTGAATCTCACACTTCTCTCCATACAAGTAGTGCCTCAAATCTTTAGGGCAAAACTATTGCCACGAGCCCAAGCTCATGGGTGGGGATATCGAATTTTAAATTCCCTTAATTGTCTTGACGCAGACGCGATTATCTTGCTGTGCTATATAAGAAGCACCCTAATTCCTTATGCGAAGCGTCACTTACAAATCACAAAATCTCATTTTCCATCCGGCAACGCCAACATAGGGAACGTCACCAACCTTTGCTTCGGTTCTTAAAAGTTGTTCTCGCATTTCTCTGTCCATTCGAACTTCTCAGTCTTACGAGTAAGCCGCGTTAAAGGGGCTACTATGTTTACAAACTTGAACAAACCTCTGGTAGTGACCGGCCAATCCTACCTCTGGTAGTCGACCCAACCAGGGTCATCAATTCATCAGTGGTCCTTTATCCAATCTCGTCAGGATCCTCCATGGGATCGTCCTCAGCAACTATCCCTTCTAGGACAACATCCTCAACCGCTACATCCTCAATATCAACATCATCCGGTCCTACGTTAGGACGCTCTATTGGATCCACAATCTGATCTCCAATTAGTAATAAAACATCATCGCGTTGATGTTCCTCAACTTCAGGGTTCGGAGTCCCGCTACCATATACGATAACGAACTACGCTTCTATCGCTACATTTATAAGGGTTCCCATAAGGGTTTTAACTGTCAGTACTACGTTAGGTAGTCCGACTATGAACTTGGCAAGAGTTCTTATTATCTTAGTGAACTTATTATTTTAACGTCCCATCATCTCTGAGGTTTATAACACTTGGCTCTGATACCATTTCTGTAACACCCCCAGATCCGGGGTCGGGGATCCGGGTTGTCACGGTCTTTCTTTCCACAATATCACTTCATTTAATTAATAATAAATAACCTCATGCTGTGACCCCACACTAACACACACCACAACCCATTATAGTCTCAGAGATGAAATTGAAATAAGTACAAGTCTTTGAATCCACAATTTAAAATTATTACAACCCAAAATGATTACTTGATAATTTACAGTTAATTGCCATTATCTGCCACAAGTTATAATTATACATAATTTGATTCTCAAAAGTAGATGGTCTGAACTACAATGGATCTACCTCTGCAGCTATAGCAGCTACAACATCATCGGGAAGACGCGGGACGCTTCCCACGCGCTTGCACTGGGTCTGCTGGAGTCTGGCCATCTCTCCTAACTGTTGTTGTGTGATGAAGAAATAAAGCAAGAGTGAGCCTTACAGCTCGCAAGATAATATGTAGTGATAACAATAATACAAGTATCTAAATGGATACTTACTAGAATCTTTATCGTGTGTAAGATAATTACTTACTAGATATAAGTAAAAACAAGGAATGAAGTTACCAATACTTCCCCACACTTATATCATTTATAAAGCTATTGAACTATCACCGTTCAAAGTATTATAAGATTCACGAGGTCATCCCATAGATGAGACCACAAATAAAACTTGAAAATATTTGATCTTTGAAATATTTTGAAAAGAGATGAAGTTACGAGATACTTCATTCAATGGATACACCAATAAAAATGTTTGACCCTGTCAATGCTTCGGCAACCACCCATTAGTAGCCTTTCGATCGAAATGCTACGGGTAGTGTTGCAGAATTATCCAAATGGATGATGAACTCATTACGGGAGTTTACCGCGCCAGGAAGACCACTTACGATGATCAGTCGTAGTAGTACAACCCCACCATTTTCTACATGTAGAGGAGAACCTGTCGGATTTACTTGTCAACCGAACACTGAACTCCTAAGGAATGGACCGCCTTAGCGGAACTTCCAGGCCATTTGGGCCAATATAATAAGGCTGGGCCGGCGCTACTCGACCACTTACGCCACTCCTAGTTCAGATGAAATCCATGACTCTGAAACGTAAAGCTCGTTTCCCCCTTTCCCCAAGTAGAAACTTGTTGATACGGCTCTACCAAGAAGTCGTATCTAGTTGGAAAGGAAAACTCACCGATATTTCCCAGGCGATGCCTGTTAATGGATTAACTTGTTCCAAGAATTTTACTTCCCGAATATTGGGTAAGTAATCAAAAACTCTTTTACCAAGACAGCAACCTTGTTGCGAATATAAAACACACCACCGAGCCGGATCCCCCATGTTTTGAGCGAGTATTTAAATCCCCTTTTTAAAAGGAAGATCTTAAATATAAAAATAGTTTTGGGATCCGCTCTCACTTTTGAAAATCATTTTAAAGACTCGAAAACACTTTAAAGAGTGTTTGGAGTAAAACTGATTTAATGAAGTAAATCAGTCCCCAGAATATTTAGAAAATGACTGAATATTATTATTTAAATAATATTCCCATAAAGAATAATCTTTATAAAAATAATTGAAGTAGAAGTATTAAAACTTATACTTGAAACGAGTATTAAATAACCAAAGATATACTTATATGAAAGTATTATCTTTATTTGAATTATCGAAAATAAGTTTGATTATTAACACCTTATTCTTTAATAAAATAAAGAATATATTTCAGCAAATAATCGGAGTCATAGATCCTCAAATGAATATTCAAATAATATTCATTAAATAATATAAACTGAGTCATAAGCCTTCGAATGAATATTCAAATAATATTCAATAAATAATGTAAAGGAGTCATACGCCTTCGAATAATATTCGGAATAATATTCAAATAATAAAATAAAAGGAGTCATAAGTCCTCGAATGAATATTCGAATAATATTCAAATAATAAAATAAAAGGAGTCATAAGTCCTCGAATTAATATTCGAATAATATTCATTAAATAAAATAAAGTTATCAAATAAACCTTATTCGGTTAATAGTTTGGAAAAACTATAACCATATATATATATAAATATATATATATATATCCATATCCATATATACAAAAATCTACTCGGGATCCTCGACTCCCGGTTTTAGAAAATATTTTCACCTTTGGGTCCCTATACTAAGGGTATATGCAAGTTACCGCTATCCTCTAGCATAGGTATTATCAACTGAACCAACAGATATATATTTCAAGAATATGAAACAGGCATGCATATATACCATATCACATGCTACAATATATCGCAAGAATTTGCTAAATAACCAACATGCATCTATCGCAAGATAATGCATATACAAGTGTATACATCACAACAACAGTATAACGGATAGAATACTTGCCTGAGCGACTTGGGGGTGAGAAAGGCTCGGGACGAGTCTGGTAACCTATAAACAACAAGTAAGTTGGAATTAAACCAAAATCACTTGTAAATCTATACTTTAACTAACTTAGACTCTAACGCTTGTTTTGCGCTCACCGATTCGCTTAAGTCACTCGGGTACCCTCGGCTCCACCATTTTTAATAATTTAACCTTTACGAGTTTTAAAGCGATTCCTTCGCGAATGTCTTACCAACTGCCTAACACACTTACCATAAATGTTTCATACATTAATTAACCCTTTTTGGTCTTTAACCTACATTTCAAAGTAAGGCGAGGGAAAAAGTTTCGTTCGCGAAACGCCGTTACTTGAAACGGTCGTTTCTCCTAAACCGTGCATCGGAATCGAACGAACTACATATCAAAACGAAGCTCGTAACATGAGCTATCTAAAAATGGCAGTAGTCATAATCTAGCAGGGGGTTCTAGGGTCCTAATGCTATGCACAAAAACAGTCCAAAGAAAATCGGACGTTACGACGGCTATGTTTACGCGATTTCCAAATTTTAAACCATACAAAACCAACCACAAACCAACCTCAAATCCAACACACAACAAACATCCATCCTTATCACATCATAACAACCCCAACCAATTCAATTTAATCATTCATACTTATGCTTAAACTTAACTTTAATCATACTTAAGTTCCTTTAAATCAAAACCACAACAATTACCATTCCATTTCACTACCATTCCAAATCCCAAACTCTAAATCATAACAACAAACTACAATATCAACCCACTAATCAAAATCATCTTATAATATATAGGAATCTAGGGTTTGGAGATGGTATACCTTCCTTGAAGTGGTGGGTGGAGCTAGGAAGCCTTAAGAAGCTTTGAGAAGTCTTAAGAATGCTTGGATCTTCAAGAAAAACAAGAAAAAGTTCAAGTTAAAAACTTGAAAAAACTATTCATTGTCTTCTTCTTTGATTAAATGAAGAAGATAGAGAAAGAATTAATGGCTTAAACTCATGATATAGTCCTAACTAAGCATGAAGATGATTAGGGAATTATCTTACCAATTTAGGAAGCTTGGATCTTGGATTTTGAATTTCTCTTGCCTTTTGAATAGTGAAAAGCCGTGAGCAATGAAGAACAAAGCCTTGGTTGCTTTTGATTTTTGATGAAAATGATTTTACTTGGCTTGGTTGATTGGTTTTTGTGCTTGCTTTAGTCAATTACCTTCTTGCCCTTGGATTTGTGTGGTTACAAAGCCACCACACCTCCTTCCTTCCCATGTCATGCTTATGTCATCCTCATGATGTCATCCTCACTTCCTTGTCCTCTTTCTATTGGTTGGATGACATCATTCCCACTAATCCCTTTGATTAACTTCCTAATCGTTTGCCTAATGACCGCTGATCTGTTATACGGTTCGCTTAACTTTCGTTCTCGTTTATCGTTTGAAGGATCATACCCGGGATCTTATTACTTAGGTTCCCTTAACCTTTCTCAATACATTATATTCCTTTTTATGATCCTCTATTATAATCCTTTAATTTAAATCCTTTTTATCCTGTTACCTTATACTCAATTCTCTCCGTATCTTGTGGATTTCCGGGAAAAACCAAAGTGTTCGGAATTGGATTCTGACGATCTTTACATACACTTATATACTTCATAGAGTACTAATAATATCCCAGAATATCCATAACAGAACCCCTACATAGTATGGCATGAAAAGTTTTCTCATTCAGCAAAAACACTATTCATAAGGGTTTCAAAAATTTCCCAAAAATTGGGGTTATTACATTTATGAAATTGCATTCACGTCCATTTTGGGGTCGTCCGGGAGTGAATCGGAGCTGAAACGAATGGAACTCAGTTTCCGAATAATCCTCGTAGGGGGTAGTACACGAGGTCTGGAGCAAAAATTGAGGCGACCAATTTTTTCAATTTCTTTTCATAATTTGTCCCTATGGATTTATGAAATTGCGTTCGCGTCAATTCGGGGGCGTCCGACAGTGAATCGGAGCTGAAATGAATGGAACTCGGTTTCCGAGTAATCCTCGTAGGGGGTAGTACACGAGGTCTAGAGCAAAAATTGAGGAGGCCCGTTTTTTTGATTTCTTTTCATAATTTGTCCCTATGGATTTATGAAATTGCATTCGCGTCCATTCGGGGTCGTCCGGGAGTGAATCGGAGCTGAAACGAATGGAACTCGGTTTCCGAATAATCCTCGTAGGGGGTAGTACACGAGGTCTGGGGCAAAAATTGAGGCGGCCCGTTTTTTTGATTTCTTTTCATAATTTGTCCCTATGGATTTATGAAATTGCATCCGCGTTCATTCGGGGTCGTCCGGGAGTGAATCGGAGCTGAAACGAATGGAACTCCGTTTCCGAATAATCCTCGTAGGAGGTAGTACACGAGGTCTGGGGCAAAAATTGAGGCGGCCCATTTTTCGATTTCTTTTCATAATTTGTCCCTATGGATTTATGAAATTGCATCCGCATCCATTCGGGGTCGTCCGGGAGTGAATCGGAGCTGAAACGAATGGAACTCGGTTTCCGAATAATCCTCGTAGGGGGTAGTACACGAGGTCTGGGGCAAAAATTTAGGCGGCCCATTTTTCCGATTTCTTTTCATAATTTGTCCCTATGGATTTATGAAATTGCATCCGCGTCCATTCGGGGTCGTCCGGGAGTGAATCGGAGCTGAAACGAATGGAACTCGGTTTCCGAATAATCCTCGTAGGGGATAGTACACGAGGTCTGGGGCAAAAATTGAGGCGGCCCATTTTTTCGATTTCTTTTCATAATTTATCCTTATGGATTTATGAAATTGCATCCGCGTCCATTCGGGGTCGTCCGGGAGTGAATCGGGTCTGAAACGAATGAAACTCGGTTTCCGAATAATCCTCGTAGGGGGTAGTACACGAGGTCTGGGGCAAAAATTGAGGCGGCCCATTTTTTCAATTTCTTTTCATAATTTATCCCTATGTATTTATGAAATTGCATCCACATCCATTCGGGGTCGTCCGGGAGTGAATCGGAGCTGAAACGAATGGAACTCGGTTTTCGAATAATCCTCGTAGGGGGTAGTACACGAGGTCTGGGGCAAAAATTGAGGCGGCCCATTTTTTCGATTTCTTTTCATAATTTGTCCCTATGGATTTATGAAATTGCATCCGCGTCCATTCGGGGTCGTCCGGGAGTGAATCGGAGCTGAAACGAATGGAACTCGGTTTCCGAATAATCCTCGTTGGGGGTAGTACACGAGGTCTGGGGCAAAAATTGAGGCGGCCCGTTTTTTTGATTTCTTTTCATAATTTGTCCCTATGGATTTATGAAATTGCATCCGCGTCCATTCGGGGTCGTCCGGGAGTGAATCGGAGCTGAAACGAATGGAACTCGGTTTCCGAATAATCCTCGTAGGGGGTAGTACACGAGGTCTGGGGCAAAAATTGAGGCGGCCCATTTTTCGATTTCTTTTCATAATTTGTCCCTATGGATTTATGAAATTGCATCCGCATCCATTCGGGGTCGTCCGGGAGTGAATCGGAGCTGAAACGAATGGAACTCGGTTTCTGAATAATCCTCGTAGGGGGTAGTACACGAGGTCTGGGGAAAAAATTGAGGCGGCCCATTTTTTCGATTTCTTTTCATAATTTGTTCCTATGGATTTATGAAATTGCGTTCGCGTCAATTCGGGGGCGTCCGGCAGTGAATCGGAGCTGAAACGAATGGAACTCGGTTTTCGAGTAATCCTCGTAAGGGGTAGTACACTAGGTCTAGAGCAAAAATTGAGGTGCCCCGTTTTTTCGATTTCTTTTCATAATTTGTCCCTATGGATTTATGAAATTGCATCCGCGTCCATTCGGGGTCGTCCGGGAGTGAATCGGAGCTGAAACGAATGGAACTCGGTTTCCGAATAATCCTCGTAGGGGGTAGTACACGAGGTCTGGGGCAAAAATTGAGGCGGCCCATTTTTTCGATTTCTTTTCATAATTTGTCCCTATGGATTTATGAAATTGCATCCGCGTCCATTCGGGGTCGTCCGGGAGTGAATCGGAGCTGAAACGAATGGAACTCGGTTTCCGAATAATCCTCGTAGGGGGTAGTACACGAGGTCTGGGGCAAAAATTGAGGCGGCCCATTTTTTCGATTTCTTTTCATAATTTATCCTTATGGATTTATGAAATTGCATCCGCGTCCATTCGGGGTCGTCCGGGAGTGAATCGGAGCTGAAACGAATGAAACTCGGTTTCCGAATAATCCTCGTAGGGGGTAGTACACGAGGTCTGGGGCAAAAATTGAGGCGGCCCATTTTTTCGATTTCTTTTCATAATTTATCCCTATGTATTTATGAAATTGCATCCACATCCATTCGGGGTCGTCCGGGAGTGAATCGGAGCTGAAACGAATGGAACTCGGTTTTCGAATAATCCTCGTAGGGGGTAGTACACGAGGTCTGGGGAAAAAATTGAGGCGGCCCATTTTTTCGATTTCTTTTCATAATTTGTCCCTATGGATTTATGAAATTGCATCCGCGTCCATTCGGGGTCGTCCGGGAGTGAATCGGAGCTGAAACGAATGGAACTCGGTTTCGGAATAATCCTCGTAGGGGGTAGTACACGAGGTCTGGGGCAAAAATTGAGATGGCCCATTTTTCGATTTCTTTTCATAATTTGTCCCTATGGATTTATGAAATTGCATCCGCATCCATTCGGGGTCGTCCGGGAGTGAATCGGAGCTGAAACGAATGGAACTCGGTTTCTGAATAATCCTCGTAGGGGGTAGTACACGAGGTCTGGGGCAAAAATTGTGGCGGCCCATTTTTTCGATTCCTTTTCATAATTTGTCCCTATGGATTTATGAAATTGCGTTCGCGTCAATTCGGGGGCGTCCGGCAGTGAATCGGAGCTGAAACGAATGGAACTCGGTTTTTGAGTAATCCTCGTAAGGGGTAGTACACTAGGTCTAGAGCAAAAATTGAGGTGGCCCTTTTTTTTGATTTCTTTTCATAATTTGTCCCTATGGATTTATGAAATTGCATTCGCGTCCATTCGGGGTCGTCCGGGAGTGAATCGGAGCTGAAACAAATGGAACTCGGTTTCTGAATAATTCTCGTAGGGGGTTTTATATGAGGTCTGGAGTGAAAATTGAGATGGCCCATTTTTTCGATTTCTTTTCATAATTTGTCCCTATGGATTTATGAAATTGCATTCGCGTCCTTTCGGGGTCGTCCGGGAGTGAATCGGAGCTGAAACGAATGGAAACCGGTTTCCGAATAATCCTCGTAGGGGGTAGTACACGAGGTCTGGAGCAAAAATTAAGGCGGCCCATTTTTTCGATTTCTTATCATAATTTGTCCCTATGGATTTATGAAATTGCATTCGCGTCAATTCGGGGTCGTCCGGCAGTGAATTAGAGCGGAAACGAATGGAACTCGGTTTCTGAGTAATCCTCGTAGGGGGTAGTACACGGGGTCTGGAAAAAAAAATTGAGGCGGCCCATTTTTTTGATTTCTTTTCATAATTTGTCCCTATGGATTTATGAAATTGCATTCACGTCCATTCGGGGTCGTCCGGGAGTGAATCGGAGCTGAAACGAATGGAACTCAGTTTCCGAATAATCCTCGTAGGGGGTAGTACACGAGGTCTGGAGCAAAAATTGAGGCGACCAATTTTTTCAATTTCTTTTCATAATTTGTCCCTATGGATTTATGAAATTGCGTTTGCGTCAATTCGGGGGCGTCCGACAGTGAATCGGAGCTGAAATGAATGGAACTCGGTTTCCGAGTAATCCTCGTAGGGGGTAGTACACGAGGTCTAGCGCAAAAATTGAGGCGGCCCATTTTTTTGATTTCTTTTCATAATTTGTCCCTCTGGATTTATGAAATTGCATTCGCGTCCATTCGGGGTCGTCCGGGAGTGAATCGGAGCTGAAACGAATGGAACTCGGTTTCCGAATAATCCTCGTAGGGGGTAGTACACGAGGTCTGGGGCAAAAATTGAGGCGGCCCGTTTTTTCGATTTCTTTTCATAATTTGTCCCTATGGATTTATGAAATTGCATCCGCGTCCATTCGGGGTCGTCCGGGAGTGAATCGGAGCTGAAACGAATGGAACTCGGTTTCTGAATAATCCTCGTAGGGGGTAGTACACGAGGTCTGGGGAAAAAATTGAGGCGGCCCATTTTTTCGATTTCTTTTCATAATTTGTTCCTATGGATTTATGAAATTGCGTTCGCGTCAATTCGGGGGCGTCCGGCAGTGAATCGGAGCTGAAACGAATGGAACTCGGTTTTCGAGTAATCCTCGTAAGGGGTAGTACACTAGGTCTAGAGCAAAAATTGAGGTGCCCCGTTTTTTCGATTTCTTTTCATAATTTGTCCCTATGGATTTATGAAATTGCATCCGCGTCCATTCGGGGTCGTCCGGGAGTGAATCGGAGCTGAAACGAATGGAACTCGGTTTCCGAATAATCCTCGTAGGGGGTAGTACACGAGGTCTGGGGCAAAAATTGAGGCGGCCCATTTTTTCGATTTCTTTTCATAATTTGTCCCTATGGATTTATGAAATTGCATCCGCGTCCATTCGGGGTCGTCCGGGAGTGAATCGGAGCTGAAACGAATGGAACTCGGTTTCCGAATAATCCTCGTAGGGGGTAGTACACGAGGTCTGGGGCAAAAATTGAGGCGGCCCATTTTTTTCGATTTCTTTTCATAATTTATCCTTATGGATTTATGAAATTGCATCCGCGTCCATTCGGGGTCGTCCGGGAGTGAAATCGGAGCTGAAACGAATGAAACTCGGTTTCCGAATAATCCTCGTAGGGGGTAGTACACGAGGTCTGGGGCAAAAATTGAGGGCGGCCCATTTTTCGATTTCTTTTCATAATTTATCCCTATGTATTTATGAAATTGCATCCACATCATTCGGGGTCGTCCGGGAGTGAATCGGAGCTGAAACGAATGGAACTCGGTTTTCGAATAATCCTCGTAGGGGGTAGTACACGAGGTCTGGGGAAAAAATTGAGGCGCCCATTTTTTCGATTTCTT